>NC_081412.1:596301481-596485481 GCF_030272615.1 Cryptomeria japonica | reverse complement strand
GATTCAGAGGCTAGTGAGAATCCCTCCAAGCCACCACCTAAGTTTGATTCAAAACCACAGTCCAATTCTAAAAAGGGCAAATCTTCAAAGTCTGGTGAGTCTTCCTCCAATACTAAGAAGAACTCTGGTGATCCTTGCAGTTTTTGTGGCAAGGAAGGACATCCCGTTTCCAGGTGTTGGAAACGTTTAGAGGCTTTGGAGGAAGCCATGCAGCAGCATAATATCAGTGCACCTCAACCTCCTTCACAGCCCACAGGGAAAGGTCATGCTCTTTCTGCATGAGCATTGTCCTCAGCATCCACTTGGATTCTAGATTCTGGTGCCTCTCACCATATGACACACATAGAGGATTTGGTCACCGCTCTTGTCCCTATAGGAACTAGACATATTGCAGTTGGTGACTCAGCACAACTTTTCGTTCAGGGTTCTGGTACTGTTTCATTGGATGGTGGTTGTCTTCAGGATGTGCTTTTGGTTCCTGACATTTCGACAAACCTTCTATCCGTTTATCAGATTTGCCACTCTGGCTCTGGTAATACAGTTGAGTTCTCACCTCATGATGTGGTTATTCGAGATCTTCATGATCCTGACTTGGTTGTGGCTACTGGGAGTGTGGATTCTGCATCTCACTTACATAGCTTTGATGGCTTTGAGAGTTCAGACACTATTGGTTCCTCTCTTATAGCCCATGCAGATTCAGTGAGCAGGCTTTGGCATGAGCATTTTGGCCATGTCAATTACAGATATCTACAGCAGATGAGTACACAAGCACTTGTGATTGGGCTTCCACAGATTTCTTGTACTGATGGTGTATGTCGTGGTTGTGTCCTTGGCAAACATCATCGAGATCCTTTTCCTAAGGGTCGAGCCTCACGTGCTAGGGCAGCCCTAGAGTTGGTACACAGTGATCTTATGTCCTTTTTGACTCCTTCCTTTTCAGGGGCCCGTTATGTACTCACTTTTATTGATGACTTCTCCAGATGAACATGGGTGTACTTTCTTAAGTACAAGTCTGATGTCTTTGACTCATTCAGGATTTTTAAGACATTTGTGGAGAAGCAATCTAGACTTTCTATCAGGAGGATACACACAGATAATGGGGGGGATTATGTAAATCAGGCTTTCAGAGATTTTTGCACTGAGCATGGTTTACAACATCAGTTTACAGTTCCTTACACCCCTCAGTAGAATGGTGTTCCTGAGAGAAAGAACAGAACCTTACAAGAGATGGAAAATTGTATGATACAGTCTCGAGCTATGAGTTCTTCATTTTGGGCTGAGGCAGTCAATTGTGCCAATTATATTCAGAATCGGATGCCACATAAGGCATTACGACATATGACTCCTAAGGAGGCTTGGACCCATGTCAAGCCTGATGTTTCTTCATTCCAAGTTTTTGGTAGTGAGGCTTGGGCATTTATTCCTGTTGCTCAGCGGAAAGCCATGGAGAGGAAAAGCCAACCACTCATATTTGTTGGCTACTGTGAGGATGTTAAGGCATACAGGTTGTTTGATCCTGATTCCAGAGAGGTCTTTGTAGCGTCCTAAAATTGTGACACTTCTGATTTCGACTGCATTTCGGTCTTCACGATGGCGACGCAACACGGAACCTGAATGCAGACCCCAAAACCTAATTACGACACCAAAAACTGCATTTTTCTAGGACCCTGGCCTGAACCTCCTTTGTACCCTGCTGTCCTGGGAGGTGGGACCAGAGCGCCCAGCGCCCTAGTCCTTTAGGACCAGGGTGCCCAGCGCCCTGGTCCCTGGCCCTATTTTGGGCCCGGTCTCCTATGGGACTTCGGGTCTTTTTGTTTGCAATTTGGAAAATTATCTTTCCTAGTCAGCCTAAGGTCGGGAAAAATCAGTCTATCAGCCCTAATTGACAAGTATATAAAGTACATTTTCCTTTCCCATTTGGGTAGATGAAAAGAGGAAGGACATATGTGTACAAGACATGGAAACGATACTCAAGCATTCAAGCATTCAAGCATTCAAGCATTCCTTCTAAGTCTCCATTCAAGGCTAAGTGTTGCATTCAAGACAAGGATTCAACCATTGAAGAGGAGATCACATACTACATACTACAACATACAACAATACAACAAACATACAACATCTATACCTTCGCACATAAGGATACAAACATCCTTATAACAAGGTATTAGTACTTGTTTTACATTACAGACATTTACATTTACAGCATTTCTCATTTCTTGGTTAATTCCAAAACTGGGGTTTGACCTAAAGGCAAACCCCTAATCCCTAACCCCCCAATCGTCTTCACTTTTCTGTGTGTAGGTTGCAGGTACGCGGCTGAAATTGAAGATTTGGAATCCTTGTGCAGAGACGAATAGATCCCCCTTCGTTTCGCGGATTTTTTGGAGGACCGTGTGCACGTCGGGCGCCATTGTCCTATCAACTTTTGCTCAAATTTGCAGGACAGCGCTGTATCGACATTTTATTGCTAATTCCAGGTCCGCAGCTTCATCCTATATCCCTATCTCAGTTTATAAGCAAATCTTTGTCTATTTCTATGCATTCCTAGCTTAATTCTTCTATCAACATTCTTTACAAAAGAGGGTAGCCTTGCTGTCTTAACCCTTGAAACACATCTAGAATCCAATCTTGCATTGTGTGGGATTGGATCTTGTGGGTTTCAACCCCTCTTTTGAATGTAAAGTCTCCCAAGTGAAAACCATCAACCCTAGTGACCTCCCTTCTCTCTCCTTGGAGTTGGAAGAGGGGAGAGCAACTAGGGTTCGATCGATTTTTCGCTTTACATTTTGGTGAACCTGACGTGGACATCCTTTCTGATTTTTCATGCCTAGATCTAAAAATTGGATTCCTTGATTACATTTCCATGTTTGATCTTTTGCAAAATTTTAGAGGTTAATTGCATAAAAACCCTAAAATTTCTTTTTAGTAATTGAGCTTGTGAAATGTTTAATTGTTAATGCTTGTTTTAGATCTGCCCTTCTATTACAAATTATTAGTTCATATTTGTGCTTTAATTTTGAAAATTAAGTGGTTAAGTGTCAAAACCCTAATTTTTGAAACCCTCTTGATTCAACCTTTGTCCGTCAATTTCACTGATCAAAACATCTCCAAATCAGCTGTAACTTTGGATTCCGCAATAAAATCACAATATCTTTCATCCCTGAAAATTTGGAAAAAAGTTGCGAGGACCGTGTGCACTCCGAGCGCCATCGTCCCCGACATTTTTTCCGAAATTTCGGGAGCTGGATCTTACTGTATTTTCCTGCTAAAATCCAGAATTTTGGCTGATTTTATCAAATCTAACACTTTCAAAATTACAATCAAAGTTGGTCTTGTGATTGCTTCATTTAAGGCTTCTAATCATTCAAAAATCATTGAAATTGAAATTTTGTGTCAAAATTGTGTTCTTATTGTCCTAAATCTGAAAAGTGTGTTTGCATTCATTCGAAATTTCAATGCTTTATTCAAATTCTTGCAATTTGTGACTTTTGAAATTAAGTGCTTAATTACAACAACTTTGATTTCCGCTTTCAAAATTGAATTTTGCGTGAAATTGAGTCAATTTTTAAATTTCAAAACTTGCATTGCTTTTGGTATTCCCTCTAAAATCATAAAATTCAAAATTTCAGTTTCCCTCTCTTTTTCAAAATTCAAACTTTGCATTTTTCGACAATCTTGGTAGGGTTCAATTTTGAGATTGCAACTTTAATTTGGCCTATCTATAGATCGTAAAATCACTCAATTTTTTCAGATTAGCTC
Source organism: Cryptomeria japonica (assembly GCF_030272615.1). NCBI lineage: Eukaryota > Viridiplantae > Streptophyta > Pinopsida > Cupressales > Cupressaceae > Cryptomeria > Cryptomeria japonica. Next base: position 596,481,722 of record NC_081412.1, on the reverse strand, counting down.
TAAAATCATCATAACTTTCATCCCTGCAAATTTCGAAAAAAGTTGCAAGGACCGTGTGCACTCCGAGCGCCACGGTCCCAGACATTTTTTTCAAAATTTTGGGAGACTGTCGTGATTGCATTTAACAGCTTAAATCCAGAAGATTGGCTGATTTCACTGAAAATTGCTACCTCTAAAATTCAAAATCTTCTCTCTCTTTCTAGTGCATGAGTTTTACATCAATAAGCCCTACTTACACTATTCCCGTTAGACGAAGCCGTAGAATTAAGTCTTTCCGAGGTTTAATCACCGAGGAGATGGAACCTAATTTGAATAGCCTTTTTAACGAGGACATGGGTAATTCCTCTAATCCTCCTAATGATGAAGAAGCTCTCCATGAGGTTTCTGTAGAACAACTTTCGAAATTGGATAATCAATTTGATGATTTTCGACAATGGATGTCTCAAGAATACCCCGATAGTCAAGCTCTTCCTTTAATTGAGGGTCTAAAACATATGCTTCAAAGTGATAAGAATGGAATTGATATTTTGCGTGGTATTGCACACATTGTGGATTCAAATGTGATGCCTATGAAGAGTTGTGCCGAAACTTTGGGTTATACACAACCTCCTACTCAAGTCAATCATTCTATTCCTTTGAGAACTTCTATTACTACCATACCTACCTTTACATCAAACATAATGACTACTTCTATACAAGACATTCCGCCTATGATCACCAGTCATGGGGCCAATCCTTCAGCTTCAATTAACCCTATTCCTTCATTCAATCCGACTTCTTCATTCATTCCTTCAATGAGTGTTCCTATTATATCTTCACAAATGAACATGACGCAAGGGGGCAATTCATTCAATCATTCCATTCCTCCTTTTAGTGTTCCTTCTGTCCAATCATCTCCTATGACTAATTATCATAGAGTTCCACCACCTTACTCTTTACCTTCTTTCAATAACATAACACCTCCATCTCAATCTAACACATCTAATATGAATTCTTCGACTGAAGCGACCATTAATAATCTTGCACAAACTGTCTCTTCTTTACAGCAACAAATTGCCTCTATGAATCAATCTAAGTTTAGTGTGCCCACATTTGATGTTGCGAGCCCACTTTCTCTTGACATTGTTTGAGCTATCCCTCCTAAACATGTTGAAATCCCGCATTTGGAGCTTTATAATGGTAAAGGTGATCCTCTAACACATGTTAAGACTTTTCAAACAATATGTACCGATTTTGCTTATGACCAAAGGTTGCTTGCAAAACTATTTACCAGAACATTAAGAGACAAAGCCCTACAATGGTATTGCTTGTTGCCTTCTTATTCTATTACTTCTTTTGAACAACTTGCAAATGCTTTCATTCAACAATTTCAAAACAATATAAGTCCTAAAGTTACTTTGATTGATTTAATGCATTGCAAACAAGGTGTTAAAGAAAAAGTGACTGATTTCATTGGTAGATATAAGCATTTGTATGCTCACATTTATTTTCCAGTGCCTGACAATGATATTCAAAGAATCTTTATTTCTAATTTACAAAAAGATATTCGAGACAAACTTCTATTTTCCGAGTTTACTTTTTTCCAACAGTTGTGTGCAACTCTTCACAATTATCAACTGACTGTGAGTCAAATGGAACAATCACATCCTATGGCTCCGAGTGATAAGGGTGATAGCAGTCAACAACCATTTGGGAAGTTTAAACCGAACAGAGATTCCATCAAATTCAATGAAAACATCATCAACAACAATGTGAATGCAGCATCAGGTGTGCCTCCTATTTCTAAGTTTTTCAAGAAAGAAAGAAAGTATACTCCTTTGAATGAATCATTGCATAGTATTATGAATAAGTTATTGGAACAAAATGTGCTTACTCTTCCTCCTATAAGGCAAATTGATCCTGCAATGATTACTTCACCTTATTTTGATAACAAATCTTTTTGTCAATTTCATCGTCAACCTGGACATGATACTGAAAAATGTTTTGCTTTAAAGGGTAAAATTCAAGATTTGATTGATAATAATACTATCTCTGTTTCTGGAGTGAATGATAAAGGCAACACATCTGTAGCTCCTCCTAACCAAAATCTTCAGATTTTTACTGATCCATTACCTTCTCATACCTCTAATGCGATTGAGACTAATGATTCCTCTCTCTCATCTGATGGTCTTGTGTCTATGACTCCGAATGTGATTAACTTTGTAGAGCAGCAAGAAAATCCTAAAGAACCTTCCATCACATTTGATTCTAGTGAAACCATTAGGGCACCTGATGGTCCTTTATACATAGTTGCAAAAGTCAAGAATACACCTTGCCGTGGAGTGCTTATTGATCCTTCGTGCATGGTTAATGTTATTACTAAAGAATTTCTTTTTACTTTGCAATTGAATCAAGTGATCTATGACAAAACAAATGTGGTTGTGAAATTATTTGATGCATTTTCTTCTCCTGCAATTGGTTCTATTACATTACCTATTGAGGTCCATAACAAATCCCTTGATGTGAACTTTGCTATTATTCCTTCATCCGAACAATTTCGTGTGAAGCTTGGCTATCCTTGGCTATCTTCCATGAAAGCTATTGCTTCTCCTATTCATAAATGTTTGAAATTTCCCCATAATGGTGAAGTTGTTACTGTCAATCATAGTCTCTTTAAACCAGCTGAAAGAACTTCTAGCGTTCCTATTGATTATTTTTGGCCTAAACAATTCCAATCCCTTCCTCCGCGAAGTGATCATCTTTTCAAATCTTATCAAAAGTGGAAAACAGATATGATCTTATCTTTAAGTGAATCTAGAACACCCAAACTTGACATTCCTATCGTTCTTGAGAAGGAAGTTCTTCCTTTGAAAGATAAAACTAATGTCTTTCCTCAAGAAGATTCCCAACCCATCCCTATGGATGTGACTATGTCTATGCCTAATAAACCTTCTAAAAGTAGACCTATACCTCCTCATCATGATGGACTTGGTCTTCTTCCTAAACCAAAAATTCCTCCTTTATATGGAGCAGTTCCTCCTCCTTCCTTTTATAGAGAGAAGAGACCTTCCTCTTCTCCTATTATCCAGCCTAAGAGATCACAACCTAAGCACCCAAGTGATAAGGATGAGAACATTCCTCCTCCTCAATCTTCTTCACTTCCTACTAAGACTAGACGTAATCGTTCTGCACGGGAACGCCGACGAAAGCGTCGTCTTAGAGCTCAAGCAGCTGCTTCTCAAACTTTGCAATCTCCAAAAACACCTTCAACAAGCATTATTCCATTTTCTCCTCAGCTAGAAATTGAGCCAAAATCTCCTACACATAAGATGCATAATGGTCTTGATCCTGTGCGAGTTAAAGATCCTATTTTTATAAATCTTGATGACATAGATGAAAATGTTATTCATGATGAACATGTTACTCCTTTTGCTTCTGATAGTGAATATGAACTTGTTGATATCGATAACCATTTATCTAACGAATTTTCTAAAGCACTTATCCTAGCTCCTAGACAAGAACAACATGGCTTGGAACATGAACATAGCCCTTGTTTGGATCTTGTGATAGCTCCATCTGCTATGTTGGATGTTCCTCCTCTAGCGTGTTCCCTGCCTTCCCGAAACATTGATCAGCAAGATCGGGGGGTAGATGACGTGCTAGACCAGTTTTATTAGCATAGCAGATTCTCTCCTCCTCTCTTTTGTTACTTCTTCTATGTGTTATTCTCATTCTTCTATTTGTTGTCCTTAGTGTTGTCTACTTGAGGATGATGCAAAGCATTGAGATCTCTTTTGGTCTCTCTCATGTTGACTCAAAAGACACATGTGTTCCCTTCTTCTAGGTGACCTTCCTTGATTGGGGAATGAAGAACAATTATGCATACATACATATGATATATATACATGACTTATCATACAGCATACTGACCCCAAGGAAAGCGAAGTCACCTCGTGCTTTGTGTTTTGTGTCTATTATCCTTGGGTTTATCTCACACTTGGGGGCTAAATCTTTGTGATAACGTGCTCCTTTCCTTTCTCATCTCTTATGTGTATCACTACGTTAAATAAATCACCCCCGTTGAGGCGTGTGCGATCACTTTAACGTAGGGGGGCATACACCCTGTCTATCCCTTCAAGGTACTTGAAAATTTCTTGGTGAACTTAGCTTTGCCTTGAAAATTTTTGGTATTTCTCTTGCATGACTCATAGTGAGGGAATCTTACTACTGACAGTCATGGTTCTCTCGTGATCTTCCCTTTTACTTTGTCAATCGAAGTCGTAAGATCCTTAGTCCACTGGGGGCTTGGTGTGTCTTGCCTCCTTGACGTGGTGAAAGTCTTTCAATGATTGTTTCCTTGTACTTTACCGGAAGTATGAGCATACATACTCCCGCTAAAGTGGGGGCTAAATGTAGCGTCCTAAAATTGTGACACTTGCGATTTCGATTGCATTTCGGTCTTCACGATGGCGACGCAACATGGAACCTGAATGGAGATGCCAAAACCTGATTACGACACCAAAAACTGCATTTTTCTAGCACCCTGGCCTGAACCTCCTTTGCACCCTGCTGTCCCGGGAGGTGGGACCAGAGCGCCCAGCGCCCTGGTCCCTGGCCCTATTTTGGGCCCGGTCTCCTATGGGACTTCGGGTCTTTTTGTTTGCAATTTGGAAAATTATCTTTCCTGGTCGGCCTAAGGTCGGGAAAAATCAGTCTATCAGCCCTAATTGACAAGTATATAAACTACATTTTCCTTTCCCATTTGGGTAGATGAAAAGAGGAAGGACATATGTGTACAAGACATGGAAACGATACTCAAGCATTCAAGCATTCAAGCATTCAAGCATTCCTTCTAAGTCTCCATTCAAGGCTAAGTGTTGCATTCAAGACAAGGATTCAACCATTGAAGAGGAGATCACATACTACATACTACAACATACAACAATACAACAAACATACAACATCTATACCTTTGCACATAAGGATACAAACATCCTTATAACAAGGTATTAGTACTTGTTTTACATTACAGACATTTACATTTACAGCATTTCTCATTTCTTGGTTAATTCCAAAACCGGGGTTTGACCTAAAGGCAAACCCCTAATCCCTAACCCCCCAATCATCTTCACTTTTCTGTGTGTAGGTTGCAGGTACGCAGCTGAAATTGAAGATCTGGAATCCTTGTGTAGAGACGAACAGATCCCCCTTCGTTTCGTGGATTTTTCGGATGACTGTGTGCACGCCGGGCGCCATCGTCCAGTCAACTTTTGCTCCAATTTGCAGGATAGCACCGTATCGACATTTTACTGCTAATTCCAGGTCCCCAGCTTCATCCTATATCCCTATCTCAGTTTATAAGCAAATCTTTGTCACTTTCTATGCATTCCTAGCTTAATTCTTCTATCAACATTCTTTACAAAAGAGGGTAGCCTTGCTGTCTTAACCCTTGAAACACATCTAGAATCCAATCTTGCATTGTGTGGGATTGGATCTTGTGGGTTTCAACCCCTCTTTTGAATGTAAAGTCTCCCAAGTGAAAACCATCAACCCTAGCGACCTCCCTTCTCTCTCCTTGGAGTTGGAAGAGGGGAGAGCAACTAGGGTTCGATCGATTTTCAGATTTACAGTCTTATTTCGGCGAGATGTCCAGTTTGATGAGTGCTATCCTCAGATGGATTCTCCATCCCTAGCTTCTCCCTCATTGCCTACTCCTTCCTCTTCATCTCTTGAGGATTACTTATCTCTTGAGGATGATGTAGATGATGATCCGCCATCACCACCACCACCAGTTTCTCTGTCTTTGCCGAGGTGGGCCCGTGATACTGTTGAGGCAGCTGGTTCTTTGATAGGTGATCCTTTCGATACTCGTCGCACTCGTGCTCAGACATCTGGTTCTAGTCTTTTGAGTCATGCCATTTCAGATGATCCTCAAAAGTTTTCAGAGGCGACAGGACACCTTGAGTAGGATAGGGCCATGGATGAGGAGTATTCTTCTTTGATGAAGAATCATACTTGGGATCTTTGTCCTCTTCCTAAGGGAAGAAAGTTGGTTCGGTGCAAGTGGGTGTATCATACCAAGTATGCTGCAGATGGTTCTATTGATAAGTATAAGGCCCGTCTTGTTGCGAAGGGGTTTTCTCAGGTAGAGGGTATTGACTACTCTGAGACCTTTGCTCCTGTCGCCAAGATGAATTCTATATGCCTGGTACTTTCACTTGCAGCTTCACAGGGATGGACAGTGTTTCAGATGGATGTGAAGAGTGCCTTCTTGCATGGAGACCTACATGAGGAGATCTATATGGAGCAGCCTCAGGGTTTTGTGCAGGACACTTCTTTGGTTTGTAGACTTCGACGTTCATTGTATGGTCTCAAACAAGCCCCTCGGGCTTGGTATGAGAAGATGGACTCTTTTTTGCTTTCCTCTCACTTCACATGTTGTCATTCCGATCACACAGTGTATATTCAGCGTCAGGAGGGTGATCTTTTGATTCTTGTGCTATATGTAGATGATCTCATCATTATAGGTAGCTCATCCTCCATGATTCAGAGTGTTCAGAGAGCTTTGATGGAGCAGTTTGAGATGACAAATCTTGGTCTCTTGCACTTCTTTCTGGTTCTACAGGTTATTTAGTCTTCGGATGGGATTTCCATATTTTAGGAGAAGTATGCTCTTGATATGCTTCACCGATTTGGCATGCTTGATTGCAAGTCTGCCCCCACTCCATTTCAGTCAGGTGTTGTTTTGTCTTCCACTTGCTCTACTCCTTCAGTAGACCCCACTTTATACAGGTAGTTGGTTGGCAGTTTGTTGTACCTGACACATTCTCGTCCTGATCTTTCCTTTGCGGTTGGCCTTGTCTCTCAGTTCTCCCATGATCCTCATGAGAGCCATTAGCAAGCAGCCAAACGTATTTTGAGGTACATTCGGGGCACCACACATTATGGCATTCACTACACTTCAGGATCCCCTCACATCATTGGCTTCACTAACTCCGATTGGGCTGGTGATGTCAATGGTCAGAAGTCTACTTCTGGCTTCATTTTTTGCCTTGGTTCTGGTCCTATTACATGGTCTTGCAAGAAGCAGTCTGCTATTGCATTATCATCTATAGAGGCTGAGTACCGTGCAACAGTGTTAGCCAGTCAGGAGGTTTTATGGCTTCGGCAGTCGATGACAGAGTTTGGGTTTCCTTCAGATTGTCCCACTACTCTTTGGTCTGACAATCAGAGTGCCATTCATATTTCTCGCAACCCAGTGGAGCATCAGCAGACAAAGCACATTGAAATCCACATGCATTTCATCAGGCAGTTGATTCAAGATGGTTCTCTCATCTTGGAGTACATTCCTACAGAGGAGCAGGTTGCTAACATCTTCACTAAACCTTTGGCATCTCCACGCTATCTTTAGTTGCGCTCAATGCTTGGGGTGAAGGAAGTTGTCCTTGGGGGGTCTTAGTGAGGCCTTCCTTCCTTCATGTTTTCTTTTTAGCATGATTCTTTATCTCTTTTTGGAGAGGAGTTTTTTCCCACTGGGTTTTCTCCTTTACTTCGCTTTATAGAGATTTTCTTGTATTTGGGTACCTAATCAGGCCTTGTTGCTGGGACCCTCTTTTGCATTGTAGTTCCTTTGCTTTCTTCTGCATTGTTTGTAGCTGCATTGTAGCTCATCTTAAGGGGGGGTGTTAGAGTAAAGTATTTAATTAACTTTACTCTCCTCTTAAGATTTCACTTTATGCATATTAGTCATTTAATAATTAATATTTAATTATTAAATGCACACCTTAGGGTTAGGTTTTCCTTTTGGTGTTGATCTCCTTTATAAGGATTGATCTCTTGTATTATTCATTCTCTTGATTCATTTTTCTCTGATAATAAATCTTTCACTTTGTCAGAGCCAAAACCCTTGTATTCGTTCTCTCTCTTTCTCTGTGACAGGTTTCTTGCATGCAGGTTTCTTTGGGTTCTATGGATTTGTATTTCTCAAATCCTACAGGACCTAATCCTACTTTTGCCAACACATTGGGAATATGAAAGAGCCTAGGGAGATAGCTCACTTTGGCTACTTCTTGTGAGAAAAATAGAGCCTAGGATTAACTCTTAGGTTTTCTATTCCTGTTGTTGCAAATGATGAGAAAAATTAGGGTTTGATTATCAACTACACTAGGAGATGAATAATGAAGCATATATGAACTAAAATTGCACAAACCTACAAATCTAAAATTGAGATACTAAAAGCAGAGAAGGGGGGAATTTAGATGTGTACCCAATACTAAAAAATGAGCCAAACTGACTAGGACCAAGGTGACATGCCCCTATCCTATATCTGCAGACAAGAGGCTGTAACCGAAAGACTACAATTTTGAGATCTTGAGACTTCACACTTCCAAAATTCATTGATTTTGAGGAGGATCAGGGCACCATGGCCCATGCCCCTATCCCAGACTGATTAGGGCAAATGTGAGACTTCTGGTTTGTCCTTGCATCTTTTCTTGAGGTAAATGTCTTCTGGGGTACCTGTTTCTGCACCTCCAACTGAAAAGAAAGGGTTTGGGTGGCTATATAGGATTTTGTCTCAGTAAAACCCCTATGTTGGTGATTTCCACCTCCACAAATATTTGATAATCTACTGAAAATGTGTGTGATAGAACCTTGTGTGTATGCAAGATCCTAAATGAAAAAGATAAGAAACTAGAGCTACCCTATGCTTGAGAGTAAACCCTAAATGCATGTAAATGTAAATGAAAATGAGAATACTTGATAAATTCTTGATTAATGTTGTTGAATATTGTTGAAGACTCCACATAAGCTTCTCTTTTGCTACATAGAAGGCTCCTTGTAATCGCTTTGCCAAAAATTTCTTGAATTCGATCCTCAAATTCTTTCAAATGAAGAAAAAGAACTCTTATGTATGAAACCCTAGATCTTAATTTCATATTTAGGCTGACCTAGGATTTGAATTTTCCACCAATTTTTTAGGGTTAAGCATTATAATATCATAGAATTGTGCTCTCAAAATTTTGGGAAAAAAGTCAGGGACCATGTGCACTTTCAACATGGTCCCAACAAATTTTCACCAAATTTCCAAGGTCATTAGAGACAATGATATTAGAGAGAATCCCAAAGTTATAGCTGATTTCGACATGTTTTGATATACGAAATCGAGCCTTAAAGGTCGAAATAGGACATAATTAGGGTTTATGATTAAATGATTTATTAGAGCTAAATAAAATAAAAAGGGGCACACTTAGGGTAAAGGGCCCACTTTTATGATGTGAGGAGTGATGAAATATGACTTTAGATTTAATTAAATCAATTAATTAAATGTTTAAAGAGAAATTACAATGCAAGATGTAAACACACTAAGGCGGGTGCTAAATTAAGTGTGGAATTGTACCACCCTAGCAAGGGTATACAATTTATGACACTACAGGCTCGAGTGGGAGATTTTTTTATATGCGAAGAGGGTATAATACGTCTAAACATCTATCAGAGAAAAAATGTAAACCAAGTCTGATTTGATATTCAAGGACATCTTGAATCAAGGTCTACAAGTTTCAACATTCTCTAATAATATTTTAGTTAACAGAGGACCCTTCGATTGATTCAGACAAAGCATTTTTCAAAGTCAAGGTTAGGAAGGTAGTCAATCTTTTTACCCAAATGGATTTGGTTCTATGCATGGTCGATAATAGAATAGTAGAGAGAGGTCCCTTGAATCCAAAAATACAAACTAGAGATTACATGTTGCATCTCATCATAGATATTGAGAATCATGTGTTAGGGGGAATAAGAAGTCTAAAATGTTCAAATATAATAGGAGGAATACCCAGAAAAAACCCATTATTAAGAGATGGGTTGGGTGATCTCACAATTGTGGGTTACACTTTCATCCATGAAATAAAAATGCGAGTGGGGAAAAAATTGGTGAAGTGTGTTTGATTGAACTATCCTTGGTGGTTTGATCAAACACCCTTGTACGATTGATGTCAACGGAGTTCGATTGAAGGTACTTTTTTATTAATATTTAAAGGTGTTCAATCGAACCCATTTAAAATGACTTGTCATGATCATAGGATATGCAACCTTTGTCAACACTTCACTTAAATTGGGAACTTCAAAAATAGATATGAATTTGTAATGACCGATGTTTAACTCTAAAGACCACCATTCAAACTTTTCTTGTCAATTACTAGCCATGAATGAAGGCATTGACGTAAGGTGAAGAGGCATGTCATAATCAACTTATAGACTTCAAATGATCAAGGCTCAAATAAGGAGAATGAAAAAAAGACATAGACATTCTATTGAATTGGGGAATGGGAAGAGTATTGGTCCTTTGGGGAAAACCAAACATAGGTAATGACTAGACATTGACAACTATATAAAGCACGAAAAGTAGAGCAAGGAAATACAAGGGGCTACAACTCTTATACAAAAAGGCTAACCATGTGAATAAAAAAGGGGTTGTGAAGTGTAACTTACAGAGAGGCCTCAATTGAGCAAGCACAGGCCCAAGAGTAGCACTAAGTGTGATAGAGGCCATTGAAGGCCATATTTCTAATGAAGGCAGGAGGGAGTGTTTTCTTTTCTTTTGCATCAGTAGTAGACAAGAGGGCTTCTTGCATCAATTTAAAAAGCATATAATATTATAAAATACCCAACTTCAATTATTGGTGGTGAACAAAGGTTGCAAGGTATAGCCAAAGGCACGACCATGCTGGAAAATGTCCGATGGGGCAATGCTTAAATGATTCTATATGCTAGCCATTGGTAGAAATTCCCAAAACATAAATAAAGCAGTGGGAAATTTACCAATCAAAACTTAAAAGAAAAAAAAATCGTAAGATTTACAGAGATTTTTTTGCAGAGTCATAGTTAGGGTAAAATTAGTACCTGCGCCCAAACTATGAAACAAATATATTCAAACCTCCAATATTGCATAGGGAATCACAATTCTTGTAAGAGGAAAAATGAAACAAATAAAATTGATAGGTTAAATTACAACAATTTCACCAATAAATATCAAGACAGAGGTTAAAATATAGAGCTTAGAGACAAACCATACTAGATGGTTAATTGCATGCTCGAGACCTGCAACATGACTATCCCTTCCTTCACAAACTGGCCTCTCTCATTGATTCTCAGTTGACTCACTGTTGGCACCACCTCCTCCCACTCTTATCCATTCCAATCATACATTCCACATTCCAGATTATTGACCCCACCCCCATCCTCTCTTTTAATTGATGGAGAAAAAGCCTGAGACAATATAGCTTATCCAGAAGGATTATTAAGTATGAGAATGGCATTTATAGATTGATAGAAATGCAGTCAAACTACATACTTATAAATTCACTTGCTGCCATTCCTCTGCCCCTTCTTGCCTATTGAAAAATGCATGTTTCTTTTGTCTTAATTATTAATTTAATACAATTAAAAATAGTTTTTTTTTTATTTAAGATAATTAAAATAATAATATAAATGTAAATGTTTAAGACAATGTATTAATTTTGTTTAAAATAAACATCTTAAACTACCCTTTATGTATAGTGGAAGAGCATTAGTTATCATTCATGTTCCAATAACTGTTCACTCCTTGTCCACCCAACTCTCCAATTACTAACTTTTAAAAACCAAAAAATAAATAACTAAAAGTTCATTAATAAATTTTAGCTGTACCAATAGCCGCTCATTTTTTAGATTTTTTGGACCATAATTGGCCCATTTGTACACTTCCATTGGTAGCCATAGCACACTAGGACATTTGTACCTAACTATTGGCGATTTTAAGTGCATGGTTATTGAGGCATCTTTAAGCATGTATTAGGCAACACTTTGAAAAGTGTACTTTTTTGCATAACGGATCCCACAATGTACATTGTTACTACATAGAAGCCAAAATAATAGCTATAAACAGTTAAGTCACATACAGAAACAACCAAAAAAAGATAAAAATCTGATGTACTGTTTAAAATCTGTAGATGAATGAAATTAATTATAATACTGATATGCTTCCCATACAAAGGGAGCGGAAAGTTCTTGGGCATCGCAGGAGCGCAGAGAAGGCTTCATAATTTAAGTCTACACGACATGATTTTGTATAAGAATCTTTTGTATAAATGCATGGCTAACTAGAAAAGGAAAGTTCTTGGGCATCGCAGGAGTGTGAAGAAGGCTTCATAATTTAAGTCTACACGGCATGATTTTGTATAAGAATCTTTTGTATAAATGCATGGCTGACTAGAAAAGGAAAGTTCTTGGGCATCGCAGGAGCACAGAGAAGGCTTCATAATTTAAGTCTACACAGCATGATTTTGTATAAGAATCTTTTGTATAAATGCATGGTTGACTAGAAAAGTAATTAGGTTATTCCACACGTTAGGATTTGTAAAAATAATTCAATGAATCTTTAAAGAAGATAGGGACATGAGGGTATCGCAGGAGCATGGAAAAAGTGGGTAGAGAAATCTTTATGTCCAATTAATTTATGTCATGTGATAGTGAGAAGGATTTCAAAACCAATTCAATGAATTTGCAACAACACTGCTAGCTTATTGCATATGCATAGAAAATAATTCAAAGAAGACAAGACATTTTCTATTTCATTTCGAACTGTGTAAATGTGTGAGGGAGTGTGGAAAAGGTTTGATAATTTCAGCCTTTTCTAACTCATGAAAACGATTGTTCCGTAACAAAACAACAACTTTTATATCCACTCTGTAAGACTAGAAAAATCTACTCGTTCTGAATTTTTTTAAATCTAGAAAAATGAAGTCAGTCATAATATGTTTGAAATATTATCTACTAGCAATCGCATTTTGATGTGCAATGGGTACACTGAAAAAGTGTGGAAGGTCAATTAAGGATATTTTTGGTCTATTTAGAAAGGGGTTTGAGTGAGAGGAGAGATGGGGAGGGGATGGAGGCAAAAAGGGATAAATAAACAAGAATAGAGGAGATAGGGATAGATAGAGATATAATAGATAAATATATAAAGAGGGAGAGAGAGGGATATAATGAGAGAGGGTATCTATAAAAAGATATAGATAGATATAGGAACTTATAAATTCATAGAGGTAGATCTAAAGAGATTGATATAGGGATAGAGAAAGATGTAGAGATAATATGATAGAGATAAAAGGTAGAGATAGAAGAAAATATAGAGATAGAGGTAGAGAGGCAAAGAGATTTAGATATAGAGGTATAGGAAGGAGGGGGAGGGGGAGAGAGAGAGAGAGAGAGAGAGAGAGAGAGAGAGAGAGAGAGAGAGAGAGAGAGAGAGAGAGAGAGAGATGTGTATGGAGGGAGGTGTGTAGGGAGGGAGAGAGTGTAATAGAGGTAGAGAAATATATGGATAGGAACAGATAAAGAGAGGAGTGAGAGGGAGATAGGGAGAGAAATATAGGAGAGATGGAGTGAATAAGAGAAGAGACTGATTTATAGAGAGGAGAAGGGGAATGCTATAGATAGAGGGAGATATAAAGAGATAGAGATTTCATACATTTCTAATATACATATATATCACATTTTTTATATTATGCCTTGGTCACAATATGGACTTAATCATAACATATATAAAAATACTTCGATCCAAATCCTATATTCATTTGCCATCATCTTTATAAATTGAAATTAATCTTCTTCTTTAGTTTATATGATAAATTTATACAAATTTGAAAGTCACAAATTAAACATATTATAAAGCTTAAAATTTTTAATAATTGTCATTGCCACTATTATTTCCAACTATGTAAATAAAAAAATTGCAAACTAGTCAAACTACAATAACAAGTGAAAAAGATATAGACAACTTTATTAAAATATAATTAGTAAAAAAAATCTATTTTCCATCATTTTAAAAAGACATGCTAGCCAGATAAATATTTCTCCTATACCTTGTGATTCAAGAATACAAGATCTAATCAAATTCTACCTATTAATTTTATGAATACAAGATCTGATCTAATTCTACCTATTAATTTTTTTAGTTTTTTTAACTAAACTCCATATTTATTATCTAGTATTACTATCAAATTTACACATGAATCTATAAATACAAAAAAAAACAATACTCCTACCACAATCTTAAAAAACACTTTCATAAAGACGTCCCCATCTAATTAAAATTAAATATCCAATACCAAATCTTACGTGGTGAGAACAACTTGAATACGTGTTTGTTTTTGCATGTGGAAAAGACCGATTTTGTTATCGCTCAGTTGTTATAAATAAATGCTTACTTTTAATGAAAGGTATGAATAAATAATTATCAAAAAAATGTATAGCTCAATTTCCTAGTAATGCATTTTTTACGAGAACTATAAAAGTTGGCTTAGGTGGACGTTCATACTTCTAGCCTTCGTACCTTTATATCCTATCCAATCAAATTTGAGCTATCGAAGGGTACAGATTCATTAATGAAATATAGCTCCCAATAGTACTGATGTGTATTCCGAAGTTTTATTAATGGCGGGGACCCGAAAAAGGGAAAAGAACCGTAAAAAGAGCTTGTGCATGTAAAAAAGTGACGACGGGAAACATAATATCGGTGAAAACTTCACGGGCAATCTAACGATCACTAGCGTTTTAATCGTCTTGCAAGGTCTCTCTGACAATTAGAACCATTGATTTGTAAAGTGAATTGGAATACTTCATAAAGGGTATGCCGAAGGCATAACTAGCAATTGTATCTTGGTGTGCAATGGGTATGCCGAATAGGCATAAAAGGACAATTGGAGTAAATTTTGATTTTTTTTTGCCTACATTTGTGTAGGAGATAAGGTCATTTGGTTGACCATTTAGCAAGTAATGTTGTTTGTCTAGCATAGGTATGAATGGAGAAGTGTTAGCTACAAATCAATTATGCACCCACTTACAAGGATCTAAACATGATTGAAATAATGTTTGAATTAGGAACATAATCAGGTTCAATTACCAACAAGGTCATGTTATGCTTGCAACAAGGAGAGAGGAGGAATGAGGGAGAGATAGAGGTGTAAAGAGGGATATAGAGAAAATGAGAGGGAGAGATAAAGAAAGAGATAAGACAAAGAGACATAGATCTAGAAGAGATAAGTATGATGAGAGGGAGAGAGAGGGAGAGATGGAAAGAGATGGATCATGATAGGAAGTTATATAAGGAGAGGAATAGAGAGAGGAATAATATATGGGTAGAGTGATATGGAGAGATAGAGATAGAGAGGCAAAAACATGTAGGTATAGAGGATTAGGAAGAGGGAGACATATCTAGAAATAGAGGGGTGGAGAGAGAGATAGAGGGAGAGGTAAGGTAGATTGATGTAAGGAGATAGATAGGGAGAGATAGAGAGATAAAGAGATATAGAGGGAGAGGAAGAGGGAGAGATGGATATAGATATAGATATCTAGATGATGAGATAGAGTGATAGAGAGTAAAAGATATGAGGAAATACAATAAGATATAGAGAGAGTGGGGGAGAGGGAAATAGAGACAGAGAGATAGATAGATAGATAGAGAGACATAGAAATAGAAAGTAGAGATATATAGATAGAGATGGAGAGACAGAGTATAGAGAGGGAGAGAGAAAGAGGTAGAGATGCATAAATATGGGAGGGAGAGAAGGGGTAGGGATGGAGGGAGGGAGAGATGAGAGGGGAGATAGAAGAGGCTCAGCGAGGGGGAGTAATAAGTATAGGAAGGAGAGAGAATAGGGGTGAGAGAGGGGGAGAGACAAGTAGAGAGAGAGGAGAAGAAGAAGAGGAGGGTGGACAAAGAGAGATAGATAAATATATACGGATATAGAGAGAGGGACCTCCATGAATAAAGAAGAAAAGTGGGGGTGATATATAGAGAGATATAAAAGATCTCAATGGATAATTAATAGGGTTAAATCAAATATGCAACTATTTATAAGGATTTAGACAAGACTAAAACAAAATCTCTGAATGAAGGAGACAATCAAGGTCCATTACTAATAACCTGATGTTATGTTTGCAATAAGGGGAGATAGAGGATGAGGGGGAGAGAGAGAGACAAGTAAGGAGACAGATATAGAGGAAGATATAAATAGAGATGGAGAGGGAGAAGGAGAGGGAGAGGGATATGGAGAGGAGAGGGAGAGATCAAGAGAGATGGATAGATACAACTGAAAGAGATAAATATATAGAGAGGGAGAGATAGGGAGAGAATGTGAGAGTGAGGGATAGAAATATATATAGAGGTAGGGAGGGTGAGATATATAGAGGTAGAAAGATATGGAGAGATAATGAGGTAGAGATAGAGGGAGAGATGGAGGAAGCAATATGTTGAAATAGAGAGGTAAATGGATGTAGATATAGAGGTCTAGGAAGAGAGATGAATAGATAGGGAGATGGAGACATGTTTAGAGATAGAGGAGGAGACAAGAAAGCAGAGATATACATTATGAGTTCAATTCCTCTTAAGGCCCATACAACCTCGTACTCTTCTAATGAATTTTATGTGTTGATAATAACATTTTAAAATAAATTAACATTAGCTTTGATTTTCTATTCAATAATCATATTAAATTTAATTTAATCTAATTTATTTTATTACGCCTCTATATTATACAAATTTAATTATTAACTAAGAAACTCTTATTTTTATATTTATAACATCATAATAAATTTATAAATAAAGTCTAATGGGTTGAGCTTAACTGGTTAAAACACTGGGTTCTCATTGTGAAGATCCAAGTTCAATTCCCAATAGGGACATCTAAAGTGAAATTCTAAGTTATGACTCTTGGCCTTCCAAAGGATGGGGAAGGTCTTGGGGTCAATCTAATCAAACATAATAATAATAATAATAATAATAATAATAATAATTCAAAGATATGTAATGGGGATGGGGCCCCCTACTGTGGCCCCACTGATTCATAGCTCCAATCAAAATCTATTCAAGGCTTTGGCCAGTTACCTATCAAAAAAAATAAAAATATAAATAAATATAAATTAATATTAAATTAATTTACTATTTATTCTATAGTATTAAATTTAATAACAAATTTATTTCTATAATCTATTCAATAATCATATTAAATTTAATTTAATCTAATTTATTTTATTATATCTCTATAGTATACAAGTTAAATTATTAATTGAAATAACTATTACTATTATATTTATAACATATAATTAAATTTATAAATAAATAATTACAAAATAATATTAAATTAATTTATTATTTGTTATATAATATTAAATTTAAGAACTTAATTTTTTTTTTACAATTATAAAAAAAATGTTAATAATCTATAAATTATAATATAATATTAGATAGAATGTAAATAATATTTATTATTAATTTGTATTTTAAATCTAATACTCTAATTTAATCATCACTAATTATTTAAATAAATATCTGTAAATAGAAAAGGTCAAAGTGATGTTTAGACATTTAAATTAGTGAAAGATGAAAAATAGAAATGGTTAGAAAGCATATCTACAACGACCTATAATTGTAGTAGTGAAAATGAAATCTAACTGAGTTGATATTTATCTTGATCTCATTTAATTGATTTTTTTTAATTACGAATAATGTTGTAAAGTAGATTCTAAATTAAAAAATGAAAAAAAAATATTACCCTAATGAATAAAATAAAATGATATATTAAAAAATTCAAAACAAACATATATAGATCACTTACGACAATATAACAACTTTCCTTTTCAGATATTTTACTCATAAAAAGATAACCATTCATCATAAGTAAATATAAAAAAGGTACGTATTTCTTTGAGCTTTGATGTGTATTTATCATATAGATCGTGGTAATAATTATGATTTCTCAATCTCAAGCAAATCTAAAACAGTGGTCCCACAACTCTGCAATATGGATTTTAAAAAGGTTCAAGAACTGCAAGGAGTACACACTGGACATTGTCCTTCATTCATTCACGCGGCATCATATGCAGATGGCGAAATAGGGTGAAGAGTGATCAACGGCTGAAACATTTCCAATCGTCTTGCACACCTCTAGTGAAATGTACACCACCGATTAAATTTTGAGGTCATCCATTTCATAGAAGGAGACGCCTTCAGCGTAATTAGAAAACAACTTTCCACAGATAATAAAAGAATGCTTCTTTAAATGGTAAGTTCGCACTTTAAACCTTTTTCTTAAAATATAAAATTTAAGTGTAATATATAGGTCTTTATTAGCATATTTTCTTAAGGGATTGTAATGGTTTGTTTCAAATGATTGTACTATGGGCATGTCAAATTGTTGATGTTGAACATAGAGAGTTCATGTAGAGTCAAATTTGTGATTTTGTTAGTTGAAATCCCAGTCATAAGTTTCCTCAAAATTAATGCTTGCTCCTTTCCAAAGGTTAATTGCTTCATCTATGGTTAATTTGTTGGTTTTTGTTGGTCGAAGACACTATTAACTAGCAATTGCACCATAAAGAGGTATAGGTTGATTATATAAAGTAATATGATAGAGAGAGCACTTTTCCATATACACAAAATATTCATTTAAATTAATTAAAAATCACATTTTTATAATAAATTAATTTGATTTAATTTATCACTATTTTCATAACTTATTTTATACCAAAATATTCTATTTCAATCATTTCAACTCTGTTTATTAACACAAACCAATCAAATCCATATAAATATTCCAAAGCAATGGTCATTATGAGGTTCAAAATTTAATTTCTAGATATGGAAGATGCTTAATCTACAGTAGTAACTTTTATCATCACTATGGTAAATAGTATACAAAATCATTCATTTAGCAAATTAAATTAGAACAATGAGTGAATTGTTCCTTAAATTTTAACATAAGTTCTAAGTTACAATTTAATGAGAATTACTACAACTCACATAATTATTTAATAAATGTTTTTTTATTTTTAATTTAAAAAATCATATTACATTAAATTAATTTTATTTTAATATAAATATAATAATTAATTAATAATATACTTATTTATTTTGCATTTTTTCTGTTTTATTCTATAACAATATTTAAAATAATATCCTTTAACATAATATACTTGTATGCTAAAAAAAATTGTAACATAATGACAAAATTGCATCATGGATAGATAGGGTAATCCTATGGTAAGTATCATATTAGGTTAGCCACTTATGTGATTTGATCTTGAGATCCTTTTATGGGTACGCCAACATGAAAACTCATCACCTACACAATTCTTTGAGGGCATTTTTTATTCAAATGAGTCCCATGAACCAAAATAAGACAAAGTACCAACTTTAGCGAAAATTTTTGAAAAATTCAACAAATATCTCAGCCAATAATGTACTTATAAAAAAAAATAGATTTAGTAAATTGCAATATTCATTAAAATTAAATTAAATTTTATCAAAATGTAAAATGTGATTCATTTAAAAAAATTAATGATAAGATGTTGACAAAGAATAAAATTTTATGTTTCATTTTTTTGAAATTACTTCAAAATTGTACTATTTAAGTACATATTTTATATATCAATTTTTTTTTATTTATAATTTTTTAACTTCATAAATTTATTTTAGATCAATTAAGAAAACTAATGTTAAAAAATTAAAAAAAATGTAAAGTAACTTTAAAATAATAATTATATTTTAACAAATAAAATTTAAAAGTTGAATAGGAAGGGATGAAACCATTTATACCATAGCCGTTAAGATCAAGTGAAACCAATGAGGACACATTCTCAAACCAAGAGGGTAGTTGAACTGGGAATGAATTGTAAGCTATATGCAGATGTGATAAACAGGTAAGGTTTGAGAGATCTGGAATATTACCTGAGAGCCCACAGTCAGACAAGTGAATCTGGGTAAGATAGCAGAAAAACAACAACGGAGTTCTGAAAACATTACAAAATATGGCACTATGTCACTTTATAATCATATCACAGTTACATCTAAACTAAAACTGCAATATTCAGAGTGCTAAAAAAATATAATTGATCACAAACTTGATCAATTATCCATATGGGTATTAAATGGAGGAGGTGTCACATATCCATGCCTAGAAGACTCTAGGCTAGCATAGGTGTTTTCTTGGTTTGGAGGGGTTTGTAAGAAACTTGCTATATGAGCAAGCAATGCCTGGTTTGCACCTGAATTAAGCTGCATAATGTCTGAGAATCTAGGTGCAATCCCAACTTGCATATTACTAATAGTTGCAAAAGTTTGAGATAACAGGTTCAACATATTGATGCAAAAGAGGCCCCAATAGTTGTGCAACTGATGTGGCATCACCTGATTGGTTGCTTTTTACAATATTAGTACATTTCCTAACAACTATTGGTACATTTCCTAACAAAAATTGATATTTTATGTTTCAAACAATAGGTTTTGTTTGTTCAATTTTTGGAACAAAAGGTATCAACAACCCTCACAACAATTGGTACATGCTCAACAACTGGTGCTCTTCCCCTAGTCATGTGTCACTCACACACAATTGTAAGGTTCGCAGTCAAGACTGGTCTTGTTTGCTCTTGTATCTGTCATCACGTGACAGTTCTAGTACAACCGTGTTCCCTCTTTTTTCCGCCAAACTTTAAAAGATCTCTTATGCCACCTCATATTAGATCTAGAAGCATCATTACTGAAAGTAATTTCCATGTTTAAATGATGTTCATCCTTACTATAAACCATATTTTTACCTATTTCTCAATCATTTTCACATGATCTCAAATGTGAATCATGATGCATTGGTGGTTGTGAGTAGGAATTGACCGTTTCTTTATGTCATCCATATTTTCTTTATTATCTTAAGGTTTCATTAAACGAGTTAGGTACCAAGAATATGAATCTACATATATTAGTGTTTTGAATGCACACTTTGATAAGATCTTGGTCATAATGTATATTAGATAAGTCATCATAAAATAGAATAAAATAGAAAAAAATAGTGTAGAATATGAGAAAAACATTTCAAGACGCTTTCTAAGCAACAACTCAAAAATGGCCAAATTGGAAATCTATGCATGTCCCAGCTCAAGGTGCCTCTGAAGGGCTAATAACATTATGGAATCCAAAGAAGGTGATAGCAGAACTAGTAAGTGAAGGTAGCAATTGGCAAATGTTTAGTATTTAATGTTTTGATCTCTCATTTACAATAGTTAATGTTTATGGGGCCACACCTACACATGAGAAAAAGAGACTTTAGGATGACACCAATGAATAGGGAATCTCCTACATCCAGGGTGTAAAGGTTGATTCGTTTGGGGGTCTGTAAAAAGAGCACACAAGTCAAATTTATTAATTTTCTTATTCTTCACTACCGCATATGATAATTTGTTAGCATAAAATTGCTTTTGTTCTTCCTTCTTACGGGACCAAAAATTTATTTGCCCACTCATAGATTGTATGTGAGATACAATAGATTGCAAAGAATTGGCAAGGTTTGTCCTATGGGAGTTTGTTCCAGTGGGATCTTTTAGCCTTGTGATTAAACCTTCAAGCTCTTTTTGGCTATTTTCTATTTGACCTAATAGGTTTTCTTATGTACCTATGGGATGTCTAGGGATTGTAGGAGGTTCTTGATGTGCTTCTTCTTCAATATGGTCTAGATGAGGAGGTGATTGACGTGCTTCTTCTTCAATATGTTTTTCATGAAGAGGTGATTGAGTTTTTTCAACATTTTCTTGTCTAATTTCATTTCCTAATAATGAAAATAAATTTAAATCAATAAACCTAGTTTAATCTTCAAATTAATAAAAAAATGACAATAAGAAAATAAAAATACATACCTCTTCGAGCTCTTCGATGGTGTGGCAGCATTTTGATGAGAGATGGAAAACTTAGTGCCCAATTTCAAGCTTTTACAAAGAGTAAGTGCAAGAAAATGGCACCCGAAATCACCAAAACATGGGTTTGGAATGCAGAATGCATCCAAAATGCGGCGCAGGGTTTTTTTGAAGTTTAAAATGTGCATAAGGCGCACACCTTATAAGGTGTGCGCACTATAGGGTGTGCGCCTTATGCTCATTTTTTGTTTTTTTTGAAGTGTGGCACCTTTTTGGTACCACAACTTCGTGCATATACCCTATTACTGCAGATAGTTAACTTGTGAGTTCCATCTCACCATGGTTTTTACTAGTGTGGCACCTTATGCAGATAGGTGTTTTCTTGGTTTGGAGGGGCTTGTAAGCAACTTGCTATATGAGCAAGCAATGTCTGGTTTGCACCTAAATTAAGTTGCATGATGTCTGAGAATCTAGGTGCAATCCCAACTTGCATATTACTAATAGTTGCAAAAGTTAGAGACAAGAGGTTCAACATATTGATCAAAACTGGGTGTTGGTGGGGTATAGGATCCGCGGTTGTGATCATATATTTTCTTTTCTCTGGCTGTTTATCTTTCTTTTTAGTTGCCTTCCTCTCCCTCTCAATCTTTGCTTGCTCATCTTTCTTTGACTTCTCTTATTTTTTAATCAACCTTTCTTGGGATTCCTGCAATCCTTTTGTTGCTTTTTCCACCGTCATAGCCTCCCTTTCTACCACATCTACTTCATGTTTTGCCTTTCTCTACTTAATTTGTTCTTTCATTCATTCTTGTAATTCCTCATTTCCTTTCCTTTCAACCTCTTTCTCATTTAGCATTTTAATGTAGTTATCAGATGTCAAGATCTGTGACTGCCTACTAAGACATAGCAACCCTCTCCTACCTTCCCACGAAGATTGATTCATTCTCTACACTGGAAGTCTCAAGAATCTATTGATTTTCCTTAGCACTTGTTGTCTATCCTCTTGGGTGCATGGCACAAAATCAGGTTTTTTTTTCACTTATGCGAATTTCTTGTTCACAATCAACACCATCTTGCTGCTCCTAATTGGTTGCAGCAGTGAAGTAATGGATCACCTCTACTGGATCAATTTTTGGGGGAGATTGCATGAAAAGGGTTACATCATCAGACATGCAATTTGTTTGCACTCCAATATTTGTGGCTTCTTCTTGAAGCCACTTTGGTATTTGTAAAGTGGAAAATTGAACCCTAGTGATTCTCGACCTAGGAGAGAGAAAGGAAATCACTAGGATGATTTTCACTTGGGAGATACTTTACATTCAAAAGAGGGGTTGAATTCACTAGATCCAAACCCTAGAGTGAATAAGGATCTAAATACTAAGTGAATTGCAAGCGTTGGAATGTAATTTGTCCTCTTTTGTAAGTAGAAGAGTTGACTTGTTGACTATGCAGAAAATGAAGATAAAATGGATGAAATAAGGAGCTATGGTTTCTGGATCACGTTGGATCTGAGATATTTAGACTGATACAGATCTACCCTACAAATTTGGAGAAAAGTCAATGGGACCAGGTTGAAGTTGCACCCAGTCCTCCAAAAAATCTGTGCGTCGAAAAGGGTTTTTTCGTCTCTGAAAAATGAAGCTTAAATCTGCAATTACAGCTGTGCACCTACAACCTACACACAAAAAAGAAGGGACAAAGGGTTGCAAATAGGAGTTTGCCTTAGTCAAACCCCGATTGAGGACTCAACCTTGAAAGAAAGTAATTGCAAATGCTTAAATGTAAATAATGGAAATGTATACCTTGTAGATCTGCAATTTGTTGATGATGGTTTCTTTGTTTCTTGAATGTAAGCACAAGTGTTGCATGAAATGTCATGTAACATGATAGAACCATAACACACACACATGCTTACAAATGAATGTTGTAATGTTACTTCTATGGATGAATGAAGAAGACACATGAAGAAGAAGATTTGATGGATTCTTGAAGACTTGGACACTTGAACGCTTGATGACGATAATGGAGATCTTCCATGTGTTTACCCAATTTTTCCTTATCTTCGCTTATTCTTGTATATATAATCCTACCAAATGAGGGAATTAAGTCCCCTTTTATACATGCCTAGGAGAATTAATTTTAGTCTCACTGAAGGATGACATAAGGGAATTTAAATCTTGGAGAGACTAAGGTGTGGACCTAAAACATGACCAAAATTGCAAGGGTCACAATTTTATGATGCCACATTTAGCCCCCACTTTAGCAGGAGTATGACTTATGCCAATACTATCGGTAAAGTAGAAGAAAGAGAAAGATGAAGATGAGAAATGCAGAGCAATACCGTGCAAGGAGTATAAAACATGACTGATCTTGAGGAACAAAGCCCCCAATCTTAGGATCTTAACTCACTCAAACATATGCAAGAGTACACAAGACAAACAAAAACAAAACCAAGAACAAAAGATACATTACAAAAACAAAACATGAGACCACAAATCAACTAGCCGAAGAAACCTCGATACTCAAATGTCTCAAACAACTAATTGAAATGCAAAGACAAATGCCATCACATAAACACCAATAATTACATAAAAGAACAAAACTTAAATCATCCATGACCCATCAATAGTAAAACTATGAGCTCATGAGAGGAAGAAAATAAATAATGTCACATTTAGGAAATCTGAAGATAAAATAAATTACATTTATAATTTTAGATGTCAAGAAAGTAAACCATCGTCTCTCTTTACTAGCATACACACATAGTTCCTTTTAAGAACTTCACATATTGCCCTCAATAGACCATGTTATTCTTCGCAATACTTAATACAAAGTGTTATGAGATTGATTGAATCATGACTAGCCCCATGTCCCCATGTGACTGCTTATGAACATTTTCTTCTTAAATTTAAGTAGGCAGAGTGTTCCCATGCAAAATTTTAATTAGCAAAAAAGGATAAATTGGAATCTTCCCTGGTAGAGCAGCAACTACTTAAAAATTGAAAATAAGCTTTGAAAAAAAAGGGGGGCTAGAAATAAGCGGTGGTTACTTATTTAAAAAATTAAAAAAACTGACATGTGGCTTTGCCATATTTTTTTCCTCTCCTATTTTATTTGCCTACAAATTTTATTTGCAAGAATATTACTAATAATTTCATTTACAAAAATAGTTTAAGAGGATTGCATAAAAATAAGCAGCAACTTTACTTTCCATAGGGCAAGTGCAGCAGCTGCTAGCCATAATAAGCTAAGCAGTAACATGGAGACATGCCCTAAATCATCAAACATAAGAATCTTTGATTTCTATCTTATCTTGAAATGACAAGATACAAATGATCATATAAAATGCAAGATATATTTTCATTCATAGCATCATTTAAAATTGATTCCTACTTGCATACATCATAATCATGTGAGTAACATTGATTCCAAGTTCATGATTTATTTATACATCATGATCTCTTCCATAAGATGCATTTTCTAAATCCTATAGTATTTGTAGCTCTACATCCTAGGCTATGAACTATGGTAGACACTATGCCACACCCGATCTTTTCATCTTTTACAAGTGGAGTGATAACTTTGTCTTCTCTTTTTGTAAATATGACAAAAAGAGGAATAAGGAAGGAAGTGGGAAATGTTGGAAGGGAATCTTCCCACTCACGTTTCCGACGGTACGTAGATTTTTGATGGATTAGAGTTTGTTGTGTATTTAGAGCTCTCTTGTAATTTTCCATGTAGAAACCACTGTGTAAAGAAAGAATTATGTGAAGTTTGAAATGAAAAGTCATTGGTCTTGTCTACAGTACTCATGCAATTTCATACAGAAGCCTTCCACATTGTTTCCACACCTCGGATCTTCCACCCATTATTGACTGACTCTGTCTGTCACTAGGAGAAGAGCACCAGTAGTTGAGCACCCTAACTTTGCGCTTCTCAAAATCCTACATGGAAATTTCAAATCACTCCCAATTTTTTACAGTAGCTTACTTGGCAAGTCTCCTACTTATAACTAAGCTTTCAGTGCCACATCATCAATTATGGTGCCACATCAGCATGTTTTTTGCCAAGGTGTCCAAAACATCCCCAAAAAAAAGTGAGACCAATAGGCATGCAAAAGAGGCCCCAATAGTTGTGCAACTGATGTGGCATCACCTGATTGGTTACTTTTTACAATATTAGTACATTTCCTAACAACTATTGGTACATTTCCTAACAAAAATTGATATTTTATGTTTCAAACATTGTGTTTTATTTGTTCAATTTTTGGAACAAAAGGTATCAACAACCCTCACAACAATTGGTACATGCTCAACAACTGGTGCTCTTCCCCTAGTCACCTGTCACTCACACATAGCTATAAGGTTCGCAATCAAGATTGGTTTTGTTTTCTCTTGTGCCTATCATCACGTGACAGTTTTGGTACAACCATATTCCCTCTTTTTTCCGCAAACTTTAAAAGATCTCTTACGCCACCTCATATTAGATCTAGAAGCATCATTACTGAAAGTAATTTTCATGTTTAAATGATGTTCATCCTTACTATAAACCATATTTTTACCTATTTCTCAATCATTTTCACATGATCTCAAATGTAAATCATGATGCATTGGTGGTTGTGAGTAGGAATTGATTGTTTCTTTATGTCATCCATAATTTCTTTATTATCTTAAGGTTTCATTGAACGAGTTAGGTACCAAGAATATGAATCTACATATATTAGTGTTTTGAAGGCACACTTTGATAAGATCTTGGTCATAATGTCTATTAGATAAGTCATCGTAAAATAGAAAAAAAATAGTGTAGAAGATGAGAAAAACATTTCAAGACGCTTTCCAAGCAACAATTCAAAAATGGCCAAATTGGAAATCTATGCATGTCCCAGCTCAAGATGCCTCTAAAGGGCTAATAACATTATGGAATCCAAAGAAGGTGATAGAAGAACTAGTAAGTGAAGGTAGCAATTGGCAAATGTTTAGTATTTAGTGTTTTGATCTCTCTTTTACAATAGTTAATGTTTATGGGGCCACACCTACACATGAGAAAAAGAGACTTTAGGATACATTATCTACAATCATTCAACAACTTGTAAATCAAAATGTTATCCTTGGTGGAAACTTTAATGCAATTGTCTCCCCTCAAGAGAAAAAAGGTGGAATATGCCCGCCCCAAAAAGACCATTGAGGATTTTGCTTTTTTCATATATGATAATGCACTTAAAGATATATAATTTCAGAAATTGGTCACTACACATGGACAACTAGAAGGAAAAACTTTCTACAGATAGCAAAAAGATTAGACAGGTTTCTCATCTCTCAGAATTGGTTGCTTCAAAATTACAAATTTCAATCAGCTATCTTTCCTTTTGTGTGCTCGGATCATTATGCTATCTCCTTAAATATTTCAACAAATTTTACACTTCCTCAACATCGACCTTTTAAATTTGAGAGAATGTGGTTTAGGCACCCACACTTCCTTCCCCTTTTGCGCCAATGGTGGGTAAACTTCGTAGTCAATACTGGCCTTATTTTCTCTTGTGCTGGTTATCACATGACACATTTTGGTACAACCATGTTCCCTCTTTTTTCCCGCATCAATTCTTCCATGAATTACCCATCTCCTCACACTTTCTATTTATTCACTCACAGGTACCACTTGTTTTCTCATTTCTATGTGTCTCACTTCTTAAGATATTTCTGGCTTGGCCATTCTAATCAGTTAGTTGTCTAGAAACCCCAAGGTCACTTCTATTCATTCAAAAGCACTTTTTTTCCTTGCCCCCAACAACTTGAGACACACACTTTTTTAGTTATATTCTCACGTAACCCTCTAGATAACCCTAGATACTATAAATGAAGCTGGTAATGCTCTAGGGGAAGAACAATAGTAGTTGAAATAGCTAACATGGCGCACTCATAGATCTTAAATGGTATATCATATTTTGATGACTTCTTTAGTTGCCTTTGTATGTGACTTAACTACTTATTGCTATTGATCTGGCTTCTCGGTAGTAACAATCCGATTTGTATGAGTTGTTATGTGTAAAAAGGTCAAAAAGTGGTCATTTCAAAGTGTCGCCTGATACTTAACCTCTATTACGTCAATAACTGAACAAACCAAGATTGATACATATTTATAAAATATCTAATAACTATTACAATATTCACCTTTTTATAAATTAATATATACCTAAATATATTAATTTAGGCATATGTTTAAAACATATTTTAAATATTATAAAGTTTAATTTAATATGTGGTCAAAAATTATTTTTACCATGCATAACTGCCTTCCCACATACACATTATGGGCCCACTTGACATGAACTACTACCAACTACGTTTCCCTAAAAACTTGGGTATTCTCACTTGTGATCTTGTTATTGAGCCTTGCATTCAACTTCATCCATATATTCTTGTATTTGATCATACTTGTGTTCCTTCATCTTTGTATTCTTGTGATCAAATGCAACAAGACATATATTGTCTTCCAAATACAGTGACTAAGATGACTACTTGATAAACATTGCAATTTTGTTTGTAGACTTTTATCTAGTAGATTTGGGAGACAACATTGACATATATATTATCTTTGATAGATTTGATTCTTCTTTAGTTTCCAGGAGGGAACACTCTAACCCTCTTGTTCATTCTCTATATAATAATTATTTACAATTGGACATGAGCGTGAATACTTTGGAATAATACTTGGAGAAAGAGTCTTTGTCTTGAAAGGAGATAATTGTATTTGGGTCTTGTTCTTCATTCATCTTTACGAAATCTTAGATCATA
The DNA here is from genome assembly GCF_030272615.1 of Cryptomeria japonica. Classification (NCBI taxonomy): domain Eukaryota; kingdom Viridiplantae; phylum Streptophyta; class Pinopsida; order Cupressales; family Cupressaceae; genus Cryptomeria; species Cryptomeria japonica. The sequence goes on along the minus strand of NC_081412.1, from coordinate 596,453,238 downwards.
TTTTTTAGCAATATGGCTTATAATGCATGATTTGGAGCAAGCAATTTTCAGCATCAACATGGGGGAAACTAAGGAACTTTTAGAGACTCCATACATTTTGAGATTTCTTCCTACATTTCCTTTTGAGAATGGGAAGACGTCATTCATATACCTTTTATTTTATTTTTTCCTAAGAGGAAGAATTACATTCAACGATTGTGGACCATCTTCTATATCTAGTTTTGATCATCTGTTATTGGCATATTTTCTACTTTGAGGGGATCTTACATGGTCAAGTTCTTCTCTCTTATGGAGATAAATTTTCCTTACATGTGGCTTTTTTCTTATCATTCTTCTTTGAGATTATTTTATATTTTTATCTCATTCAAGGAGGATTTTTTTCCAACTGAGTTTTCTCATTTTCTATACCTATGAGAGAGTGCATTATATTTGTACAAGGTGCCTAACATGGTCTAGTAGCTAGGACCCATCTTGTAGTGTTTTCTTTTTTGTACCTTCTCCCTAAGTTGCACTTAATTAATGGTGTACAGAGATGATATGCAAATGTGCTTTTGACTGATATTTGTAGTTACTTTTGATGTTATAACCTCCATACGATTCATTTGAGTTTCTTGGGGAAGTTTGTGAGATTTTTTGGTCAAAATCCAAATCAGATTCCTCCAATCTTTCCTCTTCACTCTCCAATTTTTTCGCTTGTTAAGCACACCAATGTTCCATTTCAATGTGGTTCCTACTCTCTACACTCCTCCATTCATCCTTATGTTGATTTAATTTATGTTTATATATTATGTTTCACTAGTATTTTGACCTCATTTTACTCTTATAAAAGAAAATGAGGAGACCAAATGGATAGATAACTTCACTCATTCAACTAAAATGGTACATGGTCTATCTTATTCTTCCCTTAATAATCATCCAACTATAAAGTTAGTATTGGATGATGTTGTTCTATGAAACATGAGATCTAATGAAGGTAGCTCATTTTTTAAGGAAATGGAAGAGGGAAGCCTTATTCATCTACCCTTCTGATTCCATCAACTATAATAATTAATTTTGTATAAGGATGACATCTATCCCCACTCTAGAAGAATGGTGACATGCACCTCGTTAGTGGCATTGAATTATATTCTAGAAATGACAAGACTAATTAAAAGCATTGTCAACTACATGATAGTAAAAGTATCAATTATACATCCTTAGGCAAGTCACACATTGCTTGGTATTTATACACTAAATCATCAAGGGATTTACTTGTTATCGAGAAAAACAAGGGTCCTTGGCCAGTGCAACTACCAGAATACACAAAAATTGGTGCTATTTCCACATAAATAATTTTGTTCTATTATGTGTTGTTGTGGCCTTCAACTTGATGTCACATCCAGTTTCTTATTTTCTTGATAGTCATATTGGGGGGATGACATTTTCTCTACTTCTTTTGCAACTCACCCCTGGTACTATAGAACAAGCACTTCAATGATAAAGAGATTTTGGGGATATTCACCATCATAAATAAATATTAGATAATTAAATTATTTTAAATCAAAAATATATATATTTCATTTGAATTTTTGAAAATCATAAACTAAAGGTAAAATTAATGTGATAAGAATGAATAAAGCTTAAAATTTCCCTTTAAATTAATTTTACTCAAAAGCATGAATAAAAATTTGAAAAATACCATCTAGTTTGTTTGGTTTTGAGCTTGTTCATAAATGCATCAAAGTTTTCTTTTGAGATTTTGACAAATCTTAGGAGAAAATGTGATTTATCTTAAAGACGTTGCAATGGTTGGGCTTTGGTCCCAAGCTATTCAAACATGTTAAGATGCTTTTCCAAGGTGGTATTCCATGCCAACATTATATTATTGAGGATAAACCTACCACAAAGGAAACCTGTTTGTTTGGATGTAATTATACCTTTCACCATTGATTTTATGTGTAACAATAATGCTTTAGCAATGATTCTATAAGAGGTGTTAAGCAAATTAATTAGACACCAACCAGAGATAGAGTCTTCATTTCTCGCTTCTATGAGGAACTTAATTAAACCTTTATTAATAATAAGCCCTAAATAACCTTGCTCCAAAGCCTCCATGTATAAAAAATAAGTCCCCTTAATGTATGGCCACATCATTTGATATAATTCAACAAAGAGCCCATCAAAACTAGGACTATTGTAAGGGGGTATTGAGAAGACAACGTGTTCTAGATCTTCAATAGATAACTCATGATCAATAAGTCGACTGTACTTAGAATCCACATTTTTGGGGATGATATCTTGAATATATTCTTCCATGATAAGCTAATAATCAGGCCAATTTGTGTCTTCACAAAAAAAAATTCTGATAGAAATTCTTTAACAAAGTCTTCATCTCATCTAGTTTTGTATAAATGTGACCAGACTCATTATGTATTGCTCCAAAGTACTCCTTTTGATGTTTGTAGTTTAAAAATTGGAAGAAATACTTGGAACCTTGAATACCTTCTATAATAATTTGTCAAATATAGCCAAGATCTAGAGCACAATGAATAGCACAAAAGAGACACAATATATTGATAAGAATAAGTTATATTCTCATCAAGATGCAAAATATGATCAATTGGATTAACCAATGCAAAGAAGATGAGACTGCTTATAAAGGCAAGGCCATATGGATACGTGAGCACACGAACATGACATGTGGCCCAATGAGAAACAAGGGTAGGTGAGGGTACGTAGGAGAAACAATAAAATATTCCACTAGTGGTGGATCACCCACTAAAGGTGGAATGTAACAACAAAATAAGACCACGAAAGGTGGAATTTCTCCTACATGTAACTTCCCTATGTGCACACTTCCCTAAGTGTCTCATATCCAAACTACAATGAGATGCATTATCCTAGGTCAGCTTAAGTAAAGTTTAATTATGAGACATAATTTACCCCAACACCTTCTTTAATTTTGTGTAATCTATATCTTATTCTAGCTCCTTGATTCTTATACATGTCAATTTTGTGGAGTTGAACTTCAATAGAAGATAAAGAGGACTAAAAGATAGTATTATTTGGATTGGAAAGAAGTGGTTTTCTAGAGTGTTTCAATTTTCCATGAAGGGATTTCTCCTTATGTTTTCTTTGCCTAGATAGCCTTCTTCCAAATGCTTGAAGGAACTCAAGACATTGAGAAATAGAATGATGCAACCAATCTCTATAAAATTCTCCTTTTGGGGCTTAGGTAAGGAGTTCCAAATGCCATCAAGCATAGCAAGACATGAATAATTTTTTAAATGGGAAATGTTGAGCTTGTCAGGTAAATGGGCTTCCTTACTACCAAAAATAGAGCATAGGATGGGAAAATGATCTGAAAGAGTAGTAGAATAGTCAACTCTAACCAAACCCAAAGGCTCTTGAATAGGTTGGAAGCTAGGAGATACATAGAACCTATCGAACCTACTAAACTTACTCTCATTTTTAATTCTACAATTTGACCATGTGAACTAGTTTCGGGCATGACTAGTATACTTGTAATGAATTGGATCATCTACCCCAATAGAATTATGAAAATTCAACCACTTGTCAAACTCTTCCACACATACCAAGTTTGTGGAGTTGAGATTGACTTCTTGAAGTAAAATCACATCAAATTTCCACTTATGGATAATATTCCATGAGAGAATTTTATAATTCATGATTAAGAGAAGTTTGAAGGGTTCCCCTCTTGTGGCAAATCTTCAAAGTGGTTAGCAAGAAAAATAGAAAGATACAAAACTTGTTTCTTTTCCAGAAGTTGGGGGGGATCTTGACCTTTGTGGTCAGACCAAACATTTAGCACTAGCTATTTATAATTTAATATACTCAGTATGGCAAAACCTCACCATATTAATTTACAAATATACCTTTAACCTTTCTCTTCCATTTATATTCTCCCCACTATATCAACTATCAACCCAATTTTAGGGAGCTTCCTAATAATAGTGTAGCTACTTAATTTGGCGGTGGCATCCAATGGCACATATGGAGCTCTGCACACGTATAAAAAAAACCAATAAAAACCAATGGCAAAATTTGAAAGAAAAATACTACGAATTGAAATTTGGTTACAAAATTGAGGCAAACCAAAATCAATCTCCTTATAGCTCTGTTTCAAAATTAATAGGACAAATGGAGACTTTCGGTCCTATCATTGGGTCGCTTTTGGTCCTATCATATCCTAAGGGGTCATAGAACATAATATGACCCCTTAGGACACCATAGGACCCAAAGCAACCCAATATGGTGTCATAAGGGGTCATATTGTGTCCTTAGGGGTCATATGACACAATATGACCCATTAGGACACAATATAACCCATAATGACCAAATATGGTGTCTTAAGGGGTCATATGGTGTCCTGAGGGGTTGTAGGACACAATATGACCCCTTAAGACACCATAGGACCCATAACAACCCAATATGGTGTCTTAAGGGGTCATATGGTGTCCTAAGGGGTCGTAGGACACTATATGATCCCTATGGACACCATAAGACCCCTTATGACACCATATGGTGTCGTTAGGGGTCATATGGTGTCCTAAGGGATCCTAGGACATAATATGATCCCTTAGGACACCATAGGAACCATAATGACCCAATATAGTGTCATAACAGGTCGTATGGTGTCCTAAGGGGTCATAAGGGTTCATGGGACACCATATGACCCCTAAGGACAACATACGAGCCCTTATGACACCATATGGTGTCGTTAGGGGTCATATGGTGTCCATAGAGTTCATATGGTGTCCATAGGGGTCATATGGTGTCCTAAGACATCATAAGGGGTCATGGGACACCATATGAACCCTTAAGACACTAAATTGTGTCATTATAGGTCGTATTGTGTCTTAAGGGGTCATATGGTTTCCTATGATCCCTTATGACCCATAACAAGACAATATGACGCATCTCTCTCTCTCTCTCTCTCTCTCTCCCCTAATCTCTCTCTCTCCCTCTCCTCCTCTCTCTCTCTCTCTCCCTCTCCCCCAATCTCTCTCTCTCTCCCTCCTAGTCTCTCTCTCCCCTAATCTCTCTCTCCCTCTCCTCCTCCTCCTCTCTCTCTCTCTCTCTCTCTCTCTCTCTCTCTCTCTCTCTCTCTCTCCTCTCTAATCTCTCTCTCCCCCTCCCTCGATGTCTCTCTCTCTCTCTCTCTCTCTCTCTAAAATATGACTAACAAAATTGGATATCTGATTTCTACCATTGCCATTAACGTGGCAATAGTAAAAAAAGGCGGCAACGAGAAAAAATTTTGGGACCACAAATTTATACATTAAAATCGGATATCCGATTTTATCAGATATTCAATTTTTGTAAATAAAAAAGAGCCTTGTGGGCCATTTTGTGGATTCCAATGGCCCACAGGGCTGCATATTTTGTTTTCTGTTGACGATCATGGGCTTTTAGACAGGTTGAGACAAATTTGTGCTTTTGGGAGATTCTTAATGTCAAATCTTACATTGTCAATCATTTAGGAGCATCTTTATGGAGGTAAATGGGGAGTAGTAGTCATCGATAGTCTAAACGCAAAAGAAAACTTCCAAATGACTAAATTGAAGTGTGTAGAGAAAGAGATAGAGAAGGTCATAGGAGGAGAAGACAAGGTATGTTAAATATTGCTAATGTTACTCCAAGTAAAGAGAAAATTCAATTTGAAAATGTGTCACAAGTTATTGACTAACAATTCTTAAAGCCTTTATGTTCATCCATGCATTTTATGTGTAGTCTAAAAATGTTGGATTTTGCCAAGATCAAGAGGTCAATGAAATGTACAAGATAGAGACATAATATGGGACAAGAATAAACTGTATTCTCATCAATAGAAAATGATCAATAACCAACTGGATTATCACCAATACAATGAATAGAGGCCTGCTTATATAGGCAAGGCTAGGGATATGTATGAGCACACAAATATGACATGTGGCTCAATAAGAAACAAGGGTAGGTAGGAAATAGGTGTGAGTAGGTAGGAGAAATAATATAATATTCCACATGAGGTGGATCACCCACCGAAGGTGGAATTATCACTCCACAATAAGTGGATATGATAGTGTAATAACAAGATCAACACCATAAGAGGTGGAATTTCTCCTACACACACTATCCCAATGTGACACAAACACCCAAGTGTCTCATATCCAAACTACTATGAAATGCATTATCCTAAGTAAACTTAAGTAAGTGTAATAATATCCATGATGAATAATTATTTACACCAACACCCCCCTTTAAGTGCAACTTAGGGGAATGCACTTAAGTCTACAATGCAACTAAGAAATGCAAGATGGGTCCCGGCTACGAGGCCATGTTAGGTACCCATGAACAAATGCAAATGCATGCAAACCAATGCAATGAAATCTCTCACAAAGTGGGGAAAGAGAGAAAAACCAATGGGAAAAAACCCTCCCCCAAAAAGAGAGATGAAAGCTCTACAAGAGAACTCTCAAAGAAGTATGTGAGGAACAAAACCCCATGTGAGGAAAAAGTCCCCCCCATATGAGAGAAGAAGAGAAGTCAGACTGTGATCCTCCCTCAATGAAGAATCTGCACCAATGATAGAAGCTCGATGTATGAAGAAACTGCTCCACGAACGTCGAACAACATTCCTCCCCTTAGGAAGAAACAAAACCAAAGGTGTATCCATGAAGTCTCCCCAATCATAAAGGGAAGATGTATGAAGAAAACTCATGATGAAAGGAATCTCTGAAAACTGCTCAAGTGTCCCCATGTCGATGCTGAAAGATACCCCTTCCAAAGGTGGTGAACTGCTCCACACTACTGAAAAAGGAACTCCAACATCTAGTGGAGATGGATGTAGAACAATATCCAAAGACTCATATGTCTCCTCAAAGAATAAAGAGACCTCCTCCAACGGCTGTACATAAGTATCCACAATCATGTCAACCTCGAAAGAATGATCATGTAGAGAATGAACAAGAGGGTCAGAGTGTGCCCTCGCAACAATTGAAGAAGGATCATCTTCATCAAAGAGAAGATGAATGTCATCAATGATGTCTCCCAAATCTGCAATGTAGGATTCCACAAACAAACCTGTAATATCTGTCAAGTAATCATCCCATGAATCTGAAGCTGGAAGACAATGTATATCCTGCTGCACTGAATCACATGAAGGCAAAACTGTCGCACTATCTGCATCATCAGGTGCAATAGGTGATGTGATATCAATATGAGAAGATGAAATACAAGACTCAAGAACTGGGTTACATGTGAGAATCCCCAAGTTCAAGTGTCCAAAGTTCTCCTCAAAATCTGAATCATCACAATAAGTGTGATCATCATGTGTAGAATCATCAAATGTGAAATCATCATCATCAACAAAATTTGAAAAGGAGTATAACCGAGATGCATGATCAACCACCCCAGTTGCAATGATAGCTCTAGTCTCCATGTCTCTAATGAAAACTGAGTCAGGTGTGAACTCCACAACTCTCTTAGTTGCGCCATGTGTGATTTGATAGATAGAAAGGAGATTGTTTGTCAAGTGGGGTACACACAACACATCATTGAAGGAGTTATCCCCAATGTCAATAGATCCTTTCCCAATCACATCCATGTATGTATGATTGCCCATCAAAATCTATGGCATGGTGCAAGGCTCAAATGTAGAGAACATAGACTGTGAAGATGCCATATGATGAGAAGCCCCTGAATCTAGAAGCCATCTCTCTGAAGTATGATTTGTTGTAGCACATAGAGCTTTTCCTTTTCTTGTTCCAAAAGAGTGAGTCTTTCCACTTGTAGAAGCCATGAATGCTTGCCCTTTTCCTTTTGAATGTGAGGAAGTGGAAGTTGATGAATCATCCTTCTTGTAGACTTTAGGCAAATCAATGTTATGCTTTTTGATGATATGTGTAAGCTCATCAATCTTCTTAGTATGGCAACGATGTTCCTCATGACCAATCTTTTTACAATAAGCACAAGTAGGTCTCTCTCTCTTTGGTGAATTATCTTTCTTGGAAGAGGATGAATCTCCTTGTTGTGGAGAAGATTGTGCTTTTTCCTTAGGCTTTGATTGCCATTTCTTCTTGTTTGAGTTGTCCTTTCCTTGATTTCCTTTGTTCCCTTGATTTGCCACTAATGCTTGAGACTTAGAAGAAGCCTTAAGAATGCCCATGCTTATCAACTTAGTTTGTTCCATCATCAACATTTCATTGAAAGCATCAAATGTAGGCATTTTGTAGCTTGAACCCATTGTCATCCTATGAGTTTGGAAACTAGAAACAAATGCTGCATATTCTTGTGGAAGCTTCCCTATCAAGTTGAATATCAATTGAGTATCCTTCTTATCAATGCCACAATCTTTGAGTTGTGCCCTCAACTCATTTGCCTTAGTGACATAATCTTGTATAGTATCAAAGTTCTTGGGATCTAACATGGTGAGATCACTATCAATTTGATATCCCCTAATCTCATCAACTTGACCATACAAGTCTTGAAACTTTTGCCAAGCATCCTTGATTAGAGTACATTTCTCAATATGAAAAATGAGATCCTTTGATACATACTTTCTTAAGGTACCAATTGCCATGATATTTTTAGTGAGCCAATCTAAGTGACCAACTGGATCAGCCTTAGGATCAGCTGGAGCAACAATAGTTCCATCAATGTAATGAGTGAGTCCTTTTTCCATAAGTGTACTCCATGCATCAATTTTCCAAGTAGTATAATTATGTGGAGTTAAGAGAGGAAACTTAGAAGAACCCATAGCAGCAAAAAGGAAGGAACACAAGAGCACAAAAGCACAAGAGACACCCCCCAAATTCAATCAATCAAAGTACCCCCCCTAAAGTGATGATTTTGGCACTTTATACTTAGTGCGATTACAATGAGCCACTTGCAAAACAAGGCAAAGTGGGCTTATGATGCAAATTTTACAACTTCTCAAATGAGATACAAGAGACTTCAATCAATAGTGCAATGAATCTAACTGAGATTCAAGCAAATATACAAGTACCAAGAGAGCCAAAAATGGCCAAGATCTGAAAGTACAATTTCTACTTACAATGACATCAATCTGATAGCATCATGTGAAAGTAGACAAAAAAATACGCACTTTCAAAAAAAACGGCACCTAAAAAGGAGATCGTATGACCCCAAACGAAGCCTCTGAAGTTGCAAAAACTGGGATTACTCAGGGACAGTCACCAAAAACTGCATTTTTTGAAAAATCCGTGCATCAAAATAAAAAAATTCTTTCACCACTGCAGAGAGCACAAAATTCTAGCCCATTTCAAAAAAAATTGCACCCAAAAAGGAGCAAAAATGAGCAAGTTATCGCCATTTGAAGTTGAACTGCAAAATCAAAAATGCAAATGAGAGGGGGTCCAAAAATTTTCAAACCCTGCTGATGTCACGCTGATGTCAGCAAAAAACTGTGTTAAATTTGACGGCCGTATGACCGTCACCAAAAACTTCGGCCCTATCTGCTGACTGTGCGTCCGTACTGTACGGACAGATCTGCGTGGCAAGGTGACTGTATATTCTGTACTGTACGGAAATGATGACTGGACATGCTGATGTGGCGTACGGCTTCCTGTGTTGCACTGTACGGATGAGCTGACGTATCAGGGTTTTACCTGTGGGCCCGTGGCCGCCTGCCACGTGGCGGACGCAGGTTCCTCCGGTTTGTCCGCGTGGCGCGGGGTAGCGCAGCCGGAGGACGCGGTGGAGACGGTGGAGCAGAGCTGCGAGTCGGTGGCGCTGTGCTGCAGGGGCCGCTCGCGGGAGGCGATGCTCGGGCTAGGGACTTCGGCTGCGGGCGGAGTGAGGATGCCGGAGCGGTAGACGGGGGAGCCGTGAGCGGAGGGAGCCTCACGGGAGGCGCAGCGGCGGTGACCAGAGCAGGGCGAGTGGAAGCCGAGCGGAGGAGCTGCTGCCGTGAGGAGAGGACGCGGAAGAGCTTGGGCACAGCGGCGAACTTGGTGCTGAGGCAGCGGTTGGTACGGGCTCTGCGGACGGCGGGTACAACAGGTACGCGAGCGGGCAGGTGGCGCTGCAGCAGGTACGGTTGACTTGCAAAACGGGTACGGGGGGGGTCTGCGGACCCCCCAAAAACCAAAAAAAAAATTTTTTTGATATTTTTTTGCCTTTTCGGAATTTTTTTGATCTTTCAATTTTTTTTTTTCAATTTTTTTGACTTTTTGAATTTTTTGAAAACAAATTTCTGAAAAATGAAATTTTTTTTTTTGAAAAATATTATAAAATTCGAAAATCCGTACGAATAGGGCAAAAATGGAGAAAAAAATTTTCTCACCAAAATAGGCCAACTTTATAACCAAAATTCATGGAAATGGCCTTCCGAACGCAATGGAGAGGTCGGATCTGGTCTAGGATGCCTCCAAAAGATGCTGCTCCTCAGATCTGCCTCTTGACGTCACAATAATGCCTCTTCAAGACGAATCAATGAAGCCCCAAAAGCTCTGATACCATGTTGGATTTTGCCAAGATCAAGAGGTCAATGAAATGTACAAGATAGAGACATAATATGGGACAAGAATAAACTGTATTCTCATCAATAGAAAATGATCAATAACCAACTGGATTATCACCAATACAATGAATAGAGGCCTGCTTATATAGGCAAGGCTAGGGATATGTATGAGCACACAAATATGACATGTGGCTCAATAAGAAACAAGGGTAGGTAGGAAATAGGTGTGGGTAGGTAGGAGAAATAATATAATATTCCACATGAGGTGGATCACCCACCGAAGGTGGAATTATCACTCCACAATAAGTGGATATGATAGTGTAATAACAAGATCAACACCATAAGAGGTGGAATTTCTCCTACACACACTATCCCAATGTGACACAAACACCCAAGTGTCTCATATCCAAACTACTATGAAATGCATTATCCTAAGTAAACTTAAGTAAGTGTAATAATATCCATGATGAATAATTATTTACACCAACAAAAAATTCTTAAAAATATAGGTTCATGCTAGATCATTCGCCATTGACAAGACCCTCTCTTGGTGATAGTACATATTCCTTTGTGCATTAATGAGATTAAATTTTGTGCATAAACATTAAGTCAAGTGAATGTATTGCTATTTAGAAATGACCATATCTATCATCATGTTCAACCATGCAAATAAATGCAATGAGAAGGGCTTTAATCAACATTCATCTTTCTTAAAAGTTATGCTTGTATACTTTGCAAAGAAACTGGTAAGTTTCATAATTATACAATCTTGTATGTCTTAAAAATGTTTCAAATGGTCTATTTATAATTTGACAAACTAATTTGTATTAAGTGTTATAATTTGTTTCTTATAGCACATTCATTCTGCATAAAAAGGTTACTTATTTTGGTCTTCATTTATATGCAGGCATTGTTGTACGTAAGCTTTTCTCTTAGGACATGATGATGTCTGATGTAGATGAAGTGGAATGTTGTATTTGTATATGGATGTGAATTGATGTAACTTTGTTATGATGATATACAATGTCCATGAGCAAATTGGTTTAGTTATATTGATGATATATAATGTATATGTACATGAGTACATTGGTGTAGTTGTATTGATAATGAAAAAAAATTCATGTTTGCATATCCCATCATGGATGTCACATGCAAGTGTAACGGGTATTTTTGTGCATACAATACATGGAAATATTGATGATCATTATGTGTCTACAGTGTAATGCTTGTTTATCTATATTTTTCATTGAACAAGTTAGGGCCATAGATTCCAAGATAGGCTTTTGTAGGGACCCCTCTCATGGCCTTGTAGATTCAAATGGATCATTCGTAGGTGCCACAGATTCTGAGTTAGGCCCTGCCAAAGTTTGACAATTTTTAGCACTTAGGGCGCTCAAGGGACGATGCCAGTAGGGTATGACCCCAAGCGTTCGATCGAGTGGGGGGGGGGGGGGGGAAATAGGAGCATGCATAGGGTAATAATGCCTAACTGGACATGCCAAAGCCAACGATTCATCATTGCGACGAGTAGAACAAGAAATTGGCCATGAGACAACATTCGAATGAATGAGACTGACGATTTTTTCGCCAACCCAAAAATTGCTGCCCTAATAAAACCGTAGGGAAACTTGAAAAACCGAGATAGGATTTTGTAGGGACCCCTCTCATGGCCCCGTAGGTTCAAATGGATCATTCATAGGTGCCATGGATTTCGAGTTAGGGCCCATCAAAGTTTGACAATTTCAGCACGTAGGGCGCTCAAGGGACGACGCTGGTAGGGTATGACCCTGAGCGTTCAACCGAGTTGGGGGGGGGGGAGGAAATAGGACCATGCATAGGGTAATAATGAATTGTATCAAGTATTGTTCATTAAATGAATTGTATAGTATTATTCATTAAATGAATTGTATTGTTCATGAATTATATTGTTCATTAAATGAATTGTATTGTTCATTATACAAACAACACTTATGATGAAATGAAATGAATTTTATTGCTCATTAAATAACCATTATTAACCATTGTTAATTATTGGAATTAACATTAAAGATTTCCATGATAACACCATGCACAAATGAGCAACAATTTTATATGATTGAATATCAACTTCTATATATATAAAAATGTCAAATGATTACAAATGTATGTCCATACACAAATATGACATAAACGCCAACTCAAACAAAATGTATGTCTAAATATGCGAATGCATGTTCATATACAAAATATACATGCCAACTAGACATGTAAGCATCCCAAAACTATCTATAACATCCTAAGCTACTGATGGATCATCAAAATTGATCCTCTTCACCGCATTGCTTGGCTCTGAAGGATCCTGCACAAGAAAAACAAACCATGATTAATATTAGTTATATTATATAATTCACATTTGAAAAGTTAACATAAAAATGAACTATAGTTGAACTATTCATGTTTACCTCATCTCCATGTTTTCTCTTCGGCTTTGTAGGACTCTTGATGGATGTGTTCGGTAGAGGAGGTATGTTTTCAATATTTTCATACACAACCTACATATGTTCAGAAACATGACATTGATACAAGTTATCATATAATTGTCACTAATAATAACAAATTATATCTACTAAACAAAAAATAAAATAAACACACATCTACTTGAGGCATCTCTTCTTTTTCTTCATCTTCAGGTATACTGGGTGTAGTCATCAAGGATGTGAAGCCAAGAATTCTCTGTACATATACATAACAAGTATATGAAACTATCAATCTGTGTCTAGATGTGTATAATCACTATAAGTTATTTAAACTATCCATTCAATCATATTTGCATTCAACTACCTTTCCCTTGTCTCCAACTGCACTACCAGATCCTAAATCACACTGCCCCGCACTCGTGCTGCTTGTGCCCTACAAGAGTAAAATAAGATATACATGCAAGTTACTACATAATCTAATTAATACCAATATAAATGATGAGCATGTATGTACAATAAAATACAAATGAATAGGTGCAATAATATATGTACCATCAAGCTATCAAGGCCAAATGAAATGGCTGACAAGCTGCCCTCCTGAATCTGTCTCAACTCCTCCTCGGTCATCAACTGTTAAATAGACCATGTAAATAAAAAATAGTACTTAATATTATCTAGATTATAAATATTCATTCAAAATATAGCATGAACTGTGAAAATACAAATCTTACCACTACATCATCAATGTATGATGACGATGCCTCCTCGCCTCTAGCATGCGAGGACTCCCTAGGGTATCCTCCAGTCTATATCATAACATATGGTGCATCATGTATCTCATGCACCTCATAATCTGTATTGTTCGCAGGAGGATCCATAGGATGTCCAACTAGACCCAAGCATACGTGCCCACACATGACACAACTATGGGGCACACATATGTGTGGAGATGAGGATGACGTGTCAGCACCACCAGATGCACCACTACCATCAAAAGTAGGTTGAGCTATTGACCCAGCTTGAGAAACCAAAAGGCTACTCAAAGAGTGAATAGCCGATATGGTCCGTGAAGTCGCCTCACAAATGATATCTGGATGTTGCACTGGAGGTGGGGGATCAATAGAAGGAGGGGGGACATATGGGCCCTGGACTACTCTAACTGCCCCAGGTCTATTTTGGGGCATACTTAAACCCACACCCTGGAAAGGTTGGATGTCAAAGTAGTTCACATGTTTGCGTAAAACAAACTCAACATACAATTTTTTTATGAAGTAGAAGGGGACATCAAGATTGTTGTTGGGTGGTCTGTCGAAAACCATCCACCAACGATCCCAAAATTTTTTCACAATACCATCATTTGTGCACCATTTAATAGAAAGTTTTGTTTTTTGGGGGTCTACGAGTTTACCAGTGCAGGGTTTCACAAACAATGAGGCGATATCGGCTTTCGATATCTCGAGATCCTTGATCTCCTTATACGACAAGCCATCCGCATATTGTTCCCTCATAGAATCTCACCATAAAAGGGCAGCATTGTGCTCCTCAGTCCATACTCTTTATGATCAATGTGAGAGGATCAAACATTGGGTTTAGATGAGGGATCCTATGATATACATCTGCAATCCCCCTCAATTCATTCAAATTTTGTGCAATCAAATCTTGAATTGAGGGGGTGTTTGGCAAAGGAGGTTTTGGTTGTTGCGGTTGTGGTTGATCAATGTTTTCATTGTTATCCCCCATTTTACAATTGAATTTAGTTAATAAATTTAAACAATTTTGTATTTGATTTAAAAAAACCTAGTTTTCATGAAATAAACCATATTTTCAATGAAAAATCAAATAAACATTAAAAAAAATACAAAAATTGAATGAAAATGATTGAAAACAATAAAAATCTTACCTTTCAATGTATTTTTAGCAATTTTTGGGCAAAACACTAGATATCGAATGCAATCGGATATCGGATTTCTAGAAAATTGTGCAGCCTGTGGATTAAAAATGACTCACGGGCTGTCACAGTCGAAATATATTATCTCAGAAAATCAGATATTTTTCAGATATCCGATTTTTATACTTAAATTATTTTAAAATAACATTATATTATATAATATAATAATATATTATTATATTATATAGTATATTATATTATATTATATTATAAAATATAATTATATTATATAATATAATAATATAATATATAATATAATATTATATAATATTATATTATATTATATTATATTATATATTATGTATTATATAATATATAATATAATATAATAATATATTATATATTATATAATATGTAATATATAATATTACATTATATATTATAATAATATATTTTTTAATTTAAAATTACAAATAAAAATCGGATATCTGATTTTATCCGATATCCGATTTGCTTAGGTAATTACCATGCCAAGGTGTACTGACACCCAAGCCAAGCAAAAAGTCAACACGGATTTTCGCATTTTTAGGA
Source organism: Cryptomeria japonica (assembly GCF_030272615.1). Lineage (NCBI taxonomy): Eukaryota > Viridiplantae > Streptophyta > Pinopsida > Cupressales > Cupressaceae > Cryptomeria > Cryptomeria japonica. The sequence goes on along the minus strand of NC_081412.1, from coordinate 596,437,841 downwards.
GAGTGGAGAAGGCTATTTTTTTCACATCACCACTTTTTGGCCCCCCATGATCCTGCACTAACCCTTTTCCTTTCCTACCATGAACTTGAGCTTAGGTCCCTTATTTGGGGTAGAGGGATCTTCTATATTCTTGGCCTTGAGTTTACACCTCTTCCCAGGAGGTCGTGCAGTATCGAGCTCTCATATCCTATCTTGAAGGCCTTCAATCTGATTCCTTTCTTTTGGAACCATATGTTCATATTTTCCAAAATGTTTTAGAATCTTTTCTTGATGGAGGTGGATTCCTTTTGATACCATTGGATCCTAGGGAGAGGAGTCTCGACAATATTACCTTGTACATATTTAGGATCCACTACATCATCTTCATCCTCCATGATGTTAGGAATATTTGCTAGGTCAAGATTCTCAATCTATTCCAGTGTAAGTCGACTGTAATCCAATCTCCTCACATCTTCATTTGTCTTGCATTCTTCCTAGATATCTATGATCCTATGTACATGCGTATAACTCTTTATGTGTTTATCCTTCATGCCATGGTAGTCGAAGTCTTCCCTCCTCTTGAATCTTTTCATGGTTATCCCTTGCATCTCATTTTCCATTTTCTTGGCCTTGTAAGATGTGATCACTGAGTAATGACCAATTGCAAGAGGAAATTTGAAGTTGACTTTATGTGCTTCAGATTGCTAACCATGAAAAATTATGATCTGTCAACATAACTCCATTAGGATAATCTTATCACTCGGGTACCTTGGCAACATGAAGGGTTCACCTTCACAACAACCAATCCAGATGTAGTAAAATGTGGGAAACTAAATAAAAAGACTTATGTACTTCTTCACTGCATTCCAAGCTTCCTCTGAAACTCTTATTTTCTCTAAGATTTGATCAAGTGAGCACATTAGTGCTCCAAAAAAATTATCATTGAACTTCGAAAAATGATTCAGGCTCTACTTGTAGATCAACCGGGGATAATACTTATGAATAGGGACAACATTTTTTCTCTTTCTATTGTGAGACTTAAAAAATGTCTCATGGATATGATAGCATATATCGGATATGAAGTCATAAAATTATTGGGTATTAGTCACTGGGGAGAGTTGTTCACAAATGGAAGCACTAATAAGATCTCCATAATAGATCATATCCCTACCTTTCCTGATTATTTGAAAGAATCGATATATTCAATATTGAAATATATGTGAGGCAAGTAGGCCTCAGATCCTTCTTAGGAAAGTTAATAGATCTCCAGTTTCTTCCCTAAATTCACTTAGGACATTTGGTGATCATGTTGGCATTGAAGTTGTCATTGATGTCAACATGTGTGTGTGTAGATCTGATGAATTTGTAGAAGAGTTGTTGTGATCAGGTTGATTGTTGTCATAAGTTGGAGAGACTTGCAGAGATCATAGTGATTATATTGATGAAGATGGCAGATGTAATAGAAGAGATCATCTATGAAGTTGCAGACTCCCACAATGCCTATGTTGTGTCTATGAAGTTTATGTTGGATGTTGTGAAGCTGGGATAGTGAAAACATATATATCAACAAGACCTCTTTATGTTATATCATCAGAGTAACTATGTCGATGCTAGTTAATGTGGGATCATGAGGATAAGTTTATTTTGATGGGATAGTGTTAACTATTCCAATGGGTATAAGCTCTAGGATACCTTATGCCGATGAAGTTTGTCACCATGGAATTTATGATCGGAGTAACCTATGCTGATGAAAGTGAGCTGGCAGTATGTCATGGGAGTAACTTATTATGTCGATTTAACAAGTTTCCCTACGCTGATAGTTATAACAATTACGATGAGTGGTATTTTGGCCTAAAGTCTTTTAGCTTGGGATAACCTATGTCAATAAGGTCAGTCAACATGGAGATTGTGATCAGGATAGCCTATGGTGATAAGGGAAATTGAAGGTGAGTTTCTCGTTGGTATAACTCATGCTGACGAAAGGAACAAAAGACATCACAAGGTGATCATGATAAGTTATAAAGGCAGAATAAGTGGTAGATGTCATCCCAACAATTAAATCTATACTGATAGTGTTTTGATAATTTTTATTAGAATGAGTTAACCTGATGTGCTTGTAGAGAATGCCTCCAAGCAACCCAATAGTCCATATCAATCTTGACCAAATATGACCAGATGATGTGGCATGTATAGAGCAAATCAGATAACACCTGTTGAAAAGATGAATGGTTACTTTGCCGACATATCTGAAGATTGCAACCGACTTTGCAGTCATGTTTGTGAGTTGATAGACTCAAAGGACTATGAGGATGCCAATTAGGATTTATAGAGCGACCTGAAGATTGAATGTGGTGACATGTGTGATCCAGGTGGTCAAATGGAAATGCAGGGTTACTAAAAAAGGTGCTGACGGTCTAATGAAGTTGTTGTTGATTCAAACAGGGCAAGTAGTTGATGATTTCATTAATGCTAATCCAGTAGAAGCTGGTGTGCGGATCAAGAGGAGTAACATGCAGGAGATCAGATATTACGGACAAGTTATGACATCAAATTGTTGTAGGTGAGGTAGTTGATCTTGCAGATACAGAGATAACTGAATAAAGAAGCATTCTTATGAGATTTCACAATGGTGGTTGAGCTATAGCAGAGCAGACAAAAGTAAGTAAAGATTACTAAAGATAGTAATCTAAACCCAATGTTTGATCTGAAGAAGGAAGCTGCTGCATTTAATGATGACAGGGAGAAAATATTTGGAGCATATTATAAGATCAAATCCACCCAATCTATCAGATGTACATTTGACCTTCAATTCTTGGTGGCAATGTAGGCATTCTCTTGAGATAGATTGTGAACATATGGAAGATGTGGTTGATGGAATTGCGCGTGAAACTACCACAATACCAATTGTGACCTAACTATTTTAGGTTGAATCGAGTAGATCAATGGTCTATATTAAAAGTCAGAAATGATTACAATTTTTCTATTGATGTGTCTAGGAAATTGGATTTCCAATTGGACTAACTGAATGAGTGATCTGCATGGTGCATAGGAAATTATCCTGACCACATGGCATGACAATGAGGAAGAATAACGTTGTCCTGGGGTGATGAGTTAATATTGGACCAATTGAGTGCATGTGAAGAAGAAGTATGCAATAGTGAAGAGCTAGTGATTTGCAGAAATAGAGAGAGAAGTGTACTAGCAAACTGAGATCGATGGAAGGAGAGAATAGAGAGAAATAAAAATAGAGAGTTGTAGTGACTAGAGAAAAAGTGTAGAGCTGGACTAGACAAAACAACAAAGAAGACTCCAGAGAAGAGTAGCAGAGATCATAAGACAGTGCACTAGAGATCAGTGATTAGAATAGAGTAGAAGTCTAAGAATAAAGAGAGAGACAGTCAAGAGTGCAAAGAGCAGAGAGCATAGAGAGGAAAGACATGAAGAAGCTAGTGAGGTGTTATAGAATATCATCTGTAACAAGGTACTTAAACTATATTCAATATATACTCATTGTAATCTCTAAGTGGGTGCTTAGAGTTAGGGGTTGGTGCTCCTTTTGATTGTAGCCCATAAAACTGCAGGGATTGGTGCTCCTTGGGTTGGTGCCCTAAAGCTAGGGATTGGTGCTCCTTGGATTGGTTTCCTAAATGTTGTAATCAGTTTTACCTGTGAGGTTGGCTTGGAGCAGTATACTCTAACAACATTTCTCACTGAAGTTCTCCTCACCATGGGTTTTCCTCATATACACTCGTGTTATGTGTGTGCGTGCTCATGTGTTAGTATCTCTTCTCATGATTTTGTGATTATTGACATTAAAGCTTAGATCTTTGGGGAGTAAATTTTTTTATTGATCACCCTTGATTAACCCCCCTCTCAGTGGTCCATTGTGTTCCAATAACTGGTATCAGAGCCCTAGGTTCCCTAGTTGAAAAGCTTTCACCTGCTTGGGTAGATTCTGGTGTCTGGACAAAATGGTTAAATCTGAGGGACGTATGTTTGATAATTCCAAATTTCCTATTTGTTCTTGTAGGATGGAAGTCTATTGGTCTTCCTTAGGTTATGATGTTTGGATGTCTATAGTAAATTGTTACTTTACTCTTACTAGTCCTCCTACTAATCTTGAAGCTAAAAGAAGATATGACTGCAACGTTGCAGCCATGAAGGATATTCTCAATGGGCTATTTGATGATGTATCTTCATACTTTGATAGATACAATTTTTCAAAGAGTATATGGGATAGACTGAAGAAACTTTATGATGAAGAGCCTACCACAACTGGATCAGATTGTGAAAGCAAGAAGAATAATGAAATAGATAGATGTATAGATAATAAAAGAAGACAATATAGTAGTTGCAGTGAAGATTTAAAGAAAACTCCAACTTTCATGGCACAAGAGGTCCAAGGTGAGGATCATACATCAAGAAATGATAGTAACGCTCAATCTAGAAAGCAAGATGTATTCGACAATGATGATGAAGAAGAAGATGAAGAAGAAGTTATAGCTGAAGTGGATCTTGAAGGGGAGATTATTAGTGCACTTGATGAACGCAAAAGGGTGCTGAGAGACTATGAGAAGTAAAAAATTGTTGCTATTGAAGAACAGGATAGATTAAATAAAAGCCTTGAAGAATCAAATTGAAATATTGTGGCTATGGTAGTTGAATTAGAAGAACTCAGAAACGTAAAGATAGAATATGGAATGTATAAGCATATTTTCACCGAAGAAATACAGTAGCCGAATAAGTGTCTCCAGGAGTCAAAGTAAACTATTTCCAATCTAAAAGCACAAGTGGAAGAATATAAGAGGATAAATGAAGTATCAAAAATAGATTTTGATACCAAGAAGTGTAGGTGTGAGGAACTAGAGCTAGAAGTGGAGACTAAAGGAAAAGAGTGTCAAAATCTAAAGGATGAAATTGCAATGCTAACATTAGAGTTGGAGAAGTGTCAAGAGGAGCTCAAGATGAGAATCAAATATGGAGAGAACATAGGGGACTGGGATAAGATGTTGAGAAAACAAAAGCACTCCAAGGATATCGAAGGTGTTGGATATGAGAAAGGCCAATGTTCTACTTGCAAAAACTCATCTAAGAAGGAGATACATTGTTTTTCTTCAAGTGATAATGATAATAGACAAACCTTCATAGTTAGGAATGATCCAAGGAAGAAGATAGATGTGACTACAATGGCTAAAAAACATGAAGATGAAGGTTGCTGCTACAAGGAAGAGTCATGTTGATTCAAAAGGAAAAGGAAAGATAGATGAACATGGATACAACAGAGATAAGGACATGAGAAGTAAGTCTAGGAGACCTCCTATTGGAAGAAGACCAAATTTTGTTGTTGCTCATAAGACTAGACAATTTTGGAGACAAAAAGGATTAGACGAAAGAAATGCTGCAAATAAATGACCCAAGGTCAACAACAAAAGAAGAAGTGGAGCAAACCAACCTGCAAGATCCCCACACACTTGGCAAAATAAATTTCTAAGTAATTGGCCATCCTTCCCTGGTTATTGTTTCTCATACTATGGTTATTGTGATAAGGCAAGTGGGTGTAGAAAATGATCTAGAAAAGGTCAAGCTCATTTCTCTAGAAATAAAGATGTAGTTTATCAAAATTGTCATGCACATTGACGTCAAGTTGTAGAAAGATACATAGATTTGTTCCCATCTATAATAGAAAGAGTCCATTTGCTGCTCCAAGAAATGTAGATATTGAATGTTACAATGGTAATAAAGTTGGTCATATGAGCTTTGAGTGTAGAAATAAATTTTTTTAGTCAAATGGTAGCCCTTCCACTCTCTCTTCCAACAAAATTCCAAGGCATAAAAATTATGGTCAGCATGGAAGAGATGACAGAACATATCAAAGACAAATTTTTTGCATGGAACAAAATCAGAGGTGCTCCAAGAAGGTCAATAAGTTGTTTTGTTCCATTTGCACCTGGTCACAATGGCATGATTTGGAGAAGGAGAACAAATCAGGCTAATAAACACCTACCTACTTCCTCATTTAGCAAGAACACAATGTGCTACTACTGTCACAATTTTTGTCACACTGCAAGGTATTCTAGAGCAAGGGTTGTCCAACACAAGTAGAAAATTGATGCTACTCCAGAAGTTGTGAATGAAGGAAGGAGGGGAGTCAAGCAAGTATGGAAAAGGAAACAAGTGAATGCAGAGCATGAGGGGGAGTTGTATGAAGATCATATCTTTCACCCTCAAAATGTTTGAAATGAACAAGATCACTATGAAGAGACATGGTCTTATTGTTTCACATCCATGTACATAAGGATGCAAACTCCTACAAGTGTTGAAGATATTAAGTGTGAAGACAGTCCATACTATAAGATGGTTGCTCATAATTTAGTGTAGCTGAAAATGCAACTACAAAGATTACAAGAGGATTGAATATTACGGCAGGAATGAAGAGACAATAAGTAGTGTGAGAGTGTATGCATAACAAGATGTGCATGTATAGTCCAGAGGACTGATCAACAAAGTAGGTAGATGAAAGACAATATAGGACAAGATATAAAGTGTGCTAATTGGCTCAAGGCATTGGTAGCGGAAGTGCAGTAGTTCTGAAATCAATAGAATAATAAATCTAATCAAAATTTTGTAATAGTGGTGCATTGGTTGCAGATTTTTTTGTCTCAAGGAGAGCTTATTGATTACATACTTTTTCATTCTTCAGCATGTGTTTACTCCAAGGGAGATGAAGCATAGAATTTATTTATCTCAAAGGGAGATCATTGTTCACAAGTCAACAAGAATGCAGATGGAAGAAATGTTGCAGGATGTTTCAACATGACAATTGCAGGTCTCAGGGGGAGACAAGTGATTTTTATAAGCAGTATTGACACTTATTTTTATATTGTAATAATGGTTCATATTGGCTACAACAAGGAATAGTGCCATGTGTCGAAAGGGGAAGAGTGAAAGGCAGGAGTGGTGGACACAATCAAATGATTCAAAGGGGGAGAATGATGAGGAGTTGTCCCCTTTGGCATTGTTGTCAAAGGGGAAGAGTGAAAAATGGTGTTGACATCAACACCAAAGGGGGAGATTGTTGGCATTGAAGTTGTCATTAATGTCAACATGTGTGTGTGCAGATTGATGAAGTTGCAGAAGAGTTGCTGTGATCAAGTTGAAGGCAATGATCAGGTTGATTGTTGTCATAATTTGGAGAGACTTGCAGAGATCACAGTGATCAAATTGATGAAGATGGCAGATGTCGTAGAAGAGATCAACTATGAAGTTGTAGACTCCCACAATGCCTATGTTGTGTCTATCAAGTTTCTGTTGGATGTTCTGAAGCTGGGATAGTGAAAACATGTATATCAACAAGACCTATTTATGTTATACCAATCTCAATATGGTCTAATAAATAAGTATCGCATTCTTATCGGGATAATTTTATCAATACCAAGTTGCATGGAGGAAGTTGTTATCAGCATAAGTCAGGCCGATATCGGGTCGAAGAGTGATATCGGGATAGCAATACTAAAAACTAGGGCAAAGTTACTTATCGAGATAGCTAAACATAAGCGGAGTAACATTTTCATGTAATACCATTAGAGTAAACTACCCCGATATCATTATATCAGAATAGCTATGCCGACTAGGAGACCGAGGAGGTGCAACAAAATAGTTGACAAAGGTAGAGTAGCATTTTTTGGGTAATGCTGATAATGTTAACTACTCCGACATCATTGTGTCATAATAGCTATGCCAACCAAGTGACTGCGGATGCCTATTGGGGTAGATTTTGAAGGTAGAATAGCACTTTTTTGCTATGCCGATAGTGTAAGTTATTCCGATAGAGGAAGAATGAAGTGAAGACCCCTTGGCATGATCATCTACCTAACTTATAGCGATAGAACAAAGTAATTTATATGGAGATCAGAATAACTTATGCCGATATGGAGTAGGTCTTTGGAGTTTAGTGTCAGAGTAACTATGACGATGCTGGTTCATGTGGGATCATCGGGATAGGTTTGTTTGATGGGATAGTGTCCAAATGTTAATCCAAGAGTGTTAACTAAACTGATGGGTACACACTTTGGGATACCTTATACCGACGAAGTTTGTCACCATGTAATTTATGATTGGAGTAACCTATGTTGATGAAATTGAGCTGATAGTATGTCATTGAAGTAACTTATTCTGTCAATTTAACAATTTATACCTATGCCGATAGTTATAACTATTCAGATGAGTGGTCTTTTGGCCTAAAGTCTTTCAGCTCAGGATAACCTACACCAATAAGGTCAGTCAACATGGAGAATGTGCTCAGGATAGCCTATGGTAATAAGAGAAATCAAAGGTGAGTTTCTCATCGGTATAACTCATGCCGACGAAAGGAACAAAAGACATCGCAAGGTGATCGGGATAGGTTATAAAGGTGAAATAAGTGGTAGATGTCATCTTGACAATTAAAGCTATATCAATAGTATTGTGAGAATTTTTATTGGAATGAGTTAACCTGATGTACTTGTAGAGAATACCTCCAGGAAACCCAATAGTCCACATCAACCTTCACCAAATTTGACCAAATGATGTGGAACATGTGGAGTGAATTAGATAACACCTGTCAAAAAAGATGAATGGTTACTTTGCCGACATATCTAAAGATTGTAACCGACTTTGAAGTCATGTTTGTGAGTTGATAGACTTAGAAGACCACAAGGATTCCAACTAGGATTGACAAAGCAACCTGGATGTCGAATGTGATGACATGTGTGCTCCAGGTGGTCTAACAAAAATGCAGTATTGCTTAAAAAGGTGCTAACGGTCTATTGAATCTTATGTTGATTCAAATAGGGAAAGTAATTAGTGATTTCATTAATGGTGATCCAGTAGCAGTAGGTGTATGAATCAAGATGATCAACATGCAAGAGATCAGATCTTACAGACAGGTTATGAGATCAGATTGTTGTAGGTGATGTAGCTGATCTTGCAGATACAGAGCTAACCAAATGAAGAAGCATTCCGATGAGATTTGACAATGGTGGTTGATTTGCAGCAAAACAAATGGAAGCAAGTAAAGATTACTAAAGATAGTAATCTAAACCCAGTGCTTGATCTGAAGAAGGAAGCTACTGCATTTAATGATGATGAGGAGAAAATATTTGGAGAAGATTTAGAAGATCAAATCCACCTGATCTATTAGATGTACATTTGAACTTCAACTCTTGGCAGGAATGCAGGCATGCTCTCAAGATAGAGTCTGAAAATGTGGCAGATGTGGTTGATGGCATGGCTCGTGAAATCCCCATAATACCAACTGGTGAACTAAATATTTTAGGTTAAATCTAGGAGATTAAAGGTCCATATTAAAAGTCAGAAAGCATTACAAGTTGACTATTGATGTGTCTGGGAACTTGAATTTCCAATTGGACTAACTGAATGAGCGATCTGCATGGGGCATAGGAAATTGTCCTGACCACATGGCATAACAGTGAGGAAGAATAACACTATCCTGGGGTGATGAGTTAAGATTAGACCAACAGAGTGCATGTGAAGAAGTATGCAATGATGAAGATCTAGTGATTTGCAGAAACAAAGAGAGAGAAGAGTAGTAGAAAACTAGTTCAATGGTAGGAGAGAACATAGAGAAAGAATATTAGATAGTTGTAGTGACCAGAGAAAAAGTGCAGAGCTGGAGTAGATAGAATATCAAAGAAGTAGCCAAAGAAGAGTAGAAAAGATCATGAAAGAGTACAACAGAGATTAGCAATCAGAATAGAGTAGAAGTCTAAGAACATAGAGAGAGACAGTCAAGAGTGTAGAGAGCAAAGAGCAGAGAGAGGAAAGACAATAGGAAACTGGTAAGGTGCTACAAAATATCATCTATAACAAGGTACTTAAGTTGTATTCAATATATACTCATTGTAATCTCTGAGTGGGTGCTCGGAGTTAGGGGTAGGTTCTCCTTTGGGTTGTAGCCTATAAAACTATAGGGGTTGGTTCTCCTTGGGTTGGTGCCCTAAATATTGTAATTAGTTTTACATGTGAGGCTAGATTGGAGCAGTATATTCCAATAACATTTCTCACCAAGGTTTTTCCCCATCATGGGTTTTCCTCGTATACACTTGTGTTATGTGATGTTCTCTTATGTGTGCGTGTGTGTGTGCTCATGTGTTAGTATCTCTTCTCATGATTTTGTGATTATTGACATTAAAGCTTAGATCTTTCGGGAGTAAAAGTTTTTATTGATCACCACTGATTCACTCCCCTCTCAGTGGTCCATTGTGTCCCAATAGATCATTGGCCTCGATGATTCAAGCAAGTTAGTGATTACGCTCTTATTGCATTTTTTTGTATTCTTATCACAATACTCTTGAGCCATCTTAAAAGAAACATCTACATATTCGTCTACATCCGGACATCTGAATTTTATGTCAAATAACTTAGCATCCTATTTGATTAGTACTTTCCCTTTTGAATCTATGACACTCCTAGTTTCTTTGTTAAAGTGAGCCATTGTTTCATATTGAACTCAAGATCACGAGTCATAACTAGGAATGATGCAACTAGGTGAAGGCCATTGTTGATGAGCACAAGCATGTTGAAGCTTTGTGGCCATTCTCCATGCATTGCACGAATTCAAACATCTCCACTTGCCCAATTTCAGTGTTGTTGATGTCTTTGACATTTGAGGAAATTGAACTCTTCGAGAACATGTTCAAATACTTTTATATTTTTACTTCATACTTTTGCTTGGTGACAACTTTGACATTTCTGATGGCAAGACTGTTTGACAAAATCTTATTGGGTTAGAAAAACTCATGATTTCAAAAAAACTTGTAAATCGGGTTTCAAAACCCGATTTACAACAAAGTATGACTAAAAATTTCTAATCAAGTTTCAAAACCCAATTTACAAGTTTGTATGATGAAAACCAATAAAAATATGCGAATCGAGTTTCAAAACTTGATTTGCAATTGAGGGGATCTAACATGTAAACCAGGTTTTGAAATTTTATTTGCATGTTAGGGTAGAACTCAAAACTAAACTAAACATGTTCATCGAGTTTAAAACTCGATGAGCAACTACAGTGAAATATATAAAAATATGTCCATCAGGTTTTAAAACCCAATGAGCATATTTTGGAACTTTGGTGCTTATCTAGTTTCAAAACTTGGTGAACAACTCTTGATAATGCTTTGATGACCATATGTTTGTCAGGGTTTGAAGGCTGGCAACCACCTTACTCATGTTGATTAGGTTTCAAATCTTGATCAACACATGGAAAGTGTTGTGTGAAAATCTCACAAATTGTGTAAGGAATTCAAGGTTGGCTAGGTTTCAAAAATCAGTCACCAACACATGGTGAGCATAGAAAATTCAATATCGGAGGAGCATCATATCCCACAAATATATGTGTTAAAGAACTGAAACAACCAATGAAAACCCACAAGATGTTGAATGATATAATTTGTTCCCTAACCAACACTATAACATGTTGATCGGGAGACAAGTCCCACCAACATCCCAATGTAGAGATAGGCCTGGAGATATGACTAAGTAACAAAAAAAAGAAACCCTAAATAACATAAAACAAGAAACAATGAGACATACCTACAAAATTTATCACAAATGAGGAAGGAACTCACTCAAATCCACAAGAACAAAAGAAAAGAGGTGCTTCACAAAGAAATTAAGTGATGAAATGATAAAAAATAACATAAAAAGTATAGAAGAAGAAATTAATTACAACTTGAAAACCTAACTGCAACTTCATTAATATATGCACGTGTAGTATTAAAAACATGCACTTTAGGTTTTGAAACCTGAACTACAACTAAGTGCACTTTGAGTTTCAAACCCCAATGTGCAACCTAGTAAATTCACACCAAAACCTTTAATTTGGGGTTTAAAACCCAAATTACAAGTAAAGCAAAAAGGAGTAATTTTGGGTTTTAACCCCAAAATTAGATAAAGTCAAGAAAAAGATTAATTGAGAAAAGGAAATGACTAAAAATTCAAAGGGACCTTATAAACGTTAAACACATTTTTTGAGGTTATGACTAAAAAGACCAAAATATACCACAAGAATCACCTCAAAGGTTTTAGGCCATTATACAGACACAAATTTAAGAGTGCATCCTCAATTATGGAATTACTTAGAATTGAGGATAACAACCATGAAAGAGAACACAAAATGAGTGTGAAATTATAGAGGGGTACAATTTATGATACTTCAAAAAGAAAAATAGTTTGGCAAGGAAAAGAGTCAAACTTTTGGGATAAGTAAGAACAAATTATACTCTCTTTGTGATACTTCAAGTCATGAATCATAGAGATAGCTTCTAGATTTAGGAGGTTCTCATTATATGGCATCTTTAAAGTCTATGTTCTTTTTATTTGAGCATTGTAATATGCTACCAATTTTTATGGGAAATAATATGTGTGTGTGTACCTTACTTGATAATAAATTGTGATGTAGGGAAGATTGTGGAGTTCACTCCTAATTTATTAATCATTGCTAATGGGGTGGTGGATCATGCATCTCAATTATATTCATTTTCATACTTTGTTCCTATTGATGACTTTGATTCTTCAGATAATGATCACACTTCTAGTATAGACTAATTTTGAGGATAATTTTGGTTACTTGAACTTGGGTATTCTCACAAGTGATATAGTTATTGAGCCTTGCATTCCATTTCCTCCTTCTATTGTTGTATTTTATAAAGCTTGTGTTGCTACATCTATATCTTCTTGTGATCCAATGCTACAAGATATATATTGTGTTCCAAATATAGTGACTAAGGATGACTACTTGATAAACATTGTAATTTTATTGTGGACTTCTATCTAGCAGATTTGGGAAATAGCATTGACATATATATATTTTCTTTGATAGAGTTCATTCTTCTTTAGTTTTCGGGAGGGAACACTGTAACCCTCTTGTTCATTCTCTATATAATCATTCTTTACAATTCTACATGAGTGTGGATACTTTGGACTAATATTTGGAGGAAGCATCTTTGTCTTTAGAGGAGATCCTTGTCTTTGGATCTTGTTCTTCATTCATCTTCACTAAATTTTAGATCATATTTTTTAACAATGTGGCTTATAATGTATGATTAGAAGAAAGCAAATTTCAGCATCAACATGGGGACAACTAAGAAACTTTTAGAGACTCCATACATTTTGAGATATCTTCCTACATTTCCTTTCAGAAATGGGAATACAATATTTTATTTCTTCCTAAGAGGAAAAATTATGTTCAATGATCATGGACGATCTTCTATATCTAGTTTTGATCATCTATTGTTGGCATATTTTCTACTTTGAGGGGATCTTATATGGTCTTTCTTCTTCTCTCTTATAGGGAGACATTTTAATGGCACTGGATTATAATCTAGAAATGATGAGAACAATTAAAATTATTGTCAACTACACGATAGTAAAAGTATCATTTATAAATCCTTAGGCAAGTCGCACATTCCTTGGTATTTATACACTAAATCTTCAAGGGCTTTACTTTATTTTGTTGTGCGTGGCTATGGCCTTCAGCTTGATGTCGCATCTAGTTTCTCATTTTACTAATGGTCCTGTTGGGGGATGCCATTTTATCTACTTCTTCTGCAACTCGCCCTTGGTGTTGTATAATAGGCACTTCAACGATATAGAGTTTTGGGGGGATATTCACCATCATAAATAAATATTAGATATTTATATGAAATACTTTTAAATAAATAAAAAACATCTTTAATTTGATTTTTTAAAACTGTAAACTAAGGTAAAATTAATGTGATATAAATAAATAAAATAAAAAATTCCCTTTAAAAACGATATTACTCAAAATCATGAATAAAATTTTGAAAAATACTATCTATTTTGATTGGGTCTGAGCTTGTTCCTTAATGCATCAAAAGTTTTCTTCTAAGATTTGGACTTTTCATTTTTTGTTCCAATGTCCATCGTTAACTAACTTTCCGTTTCAACTTTAAGTTACAATTTTTGCTTTGGAGTGAGATTTTGTAAAATCGGGAAATTCAATAAAATATTGAAATGGTCGATTTCTATATAAAATTAATTAAAGAAGCATTTTCCATGTGAAATTTGTTCACTTAACGCATCCAAAAAGTACTTTTAACCATTTGTGAATTCTCATGGTTTAGGAGGAATAGTTGTGCAAACTGTGATCATGCTACAAGGATTTGGTAAGTTTCATGTCATACACCAAACATATTTTCTATTATTAAATGATTGGAATAACTCAAATTTTAAAATATGATAAACAAAATCAAAGATTGTTCAAAATTTAAAATTGTTCAAGTATGATTGTTCAAAATTTAAAAAATTGTTCAAGCTTGTCTTCTTTTGTTACAACTGTAATATTTGTAAATAAATCATATAAAGCCAATTCGGTGTCTATAAATAAATCATACAAAATCAAATACTAAAAAACTATTTTGCTAGTCTTTTGTTGAAACTAAGCTACTTTTAAACTTCATAGTTATCAACGTATTTGCATTTATAGCTGATATAGATGGATTTGTATTGAGAATTATCATTAGTGCTTAAATTATATGTTGCCAGATTATATATTGATATTAAGACCAAGAACAAGACCATGTTTATCTTTTGGTTGAATACAGTGCAACCAAGAGGTATATATGTAACCAACTTAATTTCCCTCCCAAGTAGACTAGATAGAAATTGACTTATGAGTTTATTTAAGTCCTCATAGCCCTTCTTAGATGATACCCTACATGAAGAATAGTACAGATGGGAAGCAAGAAAAATATGATTAACAACTTGAAACTTGCCTAGTAGAAACAAAAACTTATTCCCCCATGCCCTAAGATTCCAGGATTTTAATTTTGTAATGAACTAGTTCCACATTTCTAAAATCTGAACACACAAACCAAAGGGAATACCCAAATAATGAGCAATTTGTCCATTTTTAATAAGATTCCATTCTTTAGGATTCCACTTTGGTACTGGATCAAACCGAATGATAAAGAATATTGTTTTATGATAGGATAATTTTGAAGTAGAAACTAAGTGGTATAGATTCAACACTTCTAGAACATGATTGATTTCCACCTCAAAGTTTTGTAAGAACAACATGCTACCATTAACAAAATGTGAGTTAATCACCGCAACATTGTTGGGAATATAGATCCCCTTAATCAAATTTATTCGATCGTATCTATTCAACAAATACCCAAGAGCATCCATAGCAAGAACATATAAAAAGGGTGCTAAGGGACACCCTTGTCTGATGGAATTTTGTAAGGGAAAAGGATCAAACAGAGAATTATTAATAACTAACTGGGAATTGACATCTTGCAAAAGCATCTTAACATGTTTGCACAACTTGGGACCAAAGCCCAACCATTGCAACATCTTTAAGATAAATATCCAATGCATTTTGTCGTAAGCTTTGTCAACATCTAGTTTGACCAACAATGCATTTGGGCCCGATTTCTTAGCATACTCACTGGTCTCCCATACCAACATTACATTATCGAGGATAAACCTGTCACCAAGGAAACCTATTTGTTTTGATCTAATTATACATTTCACCATTGATTTTATGGTTAATGCTAATGCTTTAGCAATGATTCTATAAGAGGTGTTAAGCAAGTAATTGGATGCCAACCAGAGATAGAGCCTTCATTTGTCCCTTTTGAGAAAAAAATAATTAAATATTTATTATTAAAAGGCTCTAAATAACCTTGCTCCAAAGCCTCAATGTATAAGAAACTAAAAGTCCTCCTTAATGTATGGCCACATCATTTGACAAAATTCAACTGAGAGCCTATCAAAACTAGGACTTTTGTAAGGGGGCATTGAGAAGACAACATGCTCAAGATCCTCAATGGATAATTCATGATCAATAAATCAACTATACTTAGAGTCCACCTTTTTGGGTATGATATCTTGAATGTATTATTCCAAGATAAGTTGAGCATCAAGCCAATTAGAGTCTTCACAAAAATGTTTCTGATAGAAATATTTGAACAAAGTCTTAATGTCATCTAATTATGTAAAAATGTGACCAGACTCATTCCATATTGCTACAATGTACTCCTTTTGATTTTTGTAGTTTAAAAATTAAAAGAAATACTTGGAACCTCTATTACCTTCATTAATCTTGGATAAATTGTATCTTATTCTAGCTCCTTGACATCTATACTTGTCAAGTTTGTGGAGTTGAGCTTCAATAGAAGCTAAAGAGGTTTAAATGCTAGTATTATTTGGATTGGAAAGAAGCAATTTTCTAGAATGTTTCAATTTTCCATGAAGAGATTTCCCCTTACTTTTTTTTGCCGAGATAGTCTTCTTCCAAATGCTCAAAGGAACACAACACATTGAGAAATAGCATGATGTCATTAATCTCTATAAGATTCTCCTTCTTGAGCCTTACGTAAGGATTTCCAAATGCCAACAAGTGTAGCAAGACATGGAGAATTTTTAAATGGGAAACATTGATCTTGTAAGGTAAATGAGCTTCCTTCCTTGCAAAACTAGACCCAAAAATAGAGCGTAGGATGGGAAAATGATCCGAAAGAGTAGCAGAATAGTTAACTCTACCCAAAATGCCAGAATGCTCTTGAATAGGCTACAAGTTGGGAGAGATATAAAACCTATCCAACCTACTAAACATCCTCTCATTTCCAATTCTATAATATGACCATGTCAACCAATTTTGGGCATGACTAGTATGCTTGTAATGAATTGGATCAACTATGCCAATAGAATTACGACAATTCAACAACTTTCCAAACTCTTCTATGCATGTTAAGTTTGTAGAGTTTGGGTTGACTTCCTGGAGGAAAATTACATCAGATCTCAATTTTCGGATAATATCTTTAATCCCTTATTTGTGATGCGGGAGGGAAATCCCCCTAACATTCCATGAGAGAATTTTACAATTCAGGATTAAGAGCAGTTTAAAGGGTTTCCCCTTGTGGCAAAGCTTCAAAGCAGTTAGCAAGAAAAATAAAAAGATCAATGGAACTTGATTCTTTTGTACAAGGTGGAGAGGATTTTGACCTTTGCCTCAAATTAACTAGAACAATGGAAGTATCAAAAATTGATTCTTTTGTAGAAACTGCCATAATACTAGTTGAGCATAGACAAAGTAGCATAGGATGGCAACTTCGCTGCCTAACACAAAACGTTAGAATTCTAGTCTAGGGTTTCACCTTTGCACAACAATGTTCGATCAACATTCCTCTTTTCACTACAATGTAACTTTGTTCTAATTACCTTTTGTTTTTATGTATACGAATGAATGAAATGCATATATATATATATATATATATATATATATATATATATATATTCGTATAGTTTCAAAGGCAAAGGGAGTAGAAAGTTCTTGGGCATTGTAAGAGCATGGAAAAGGCTTGATAATTTAAGTCTACAAAAAAATAAATTCAAAGAATCTTTAAAGAAGATAGGGACATGAGGATATCGCAGGAGCATGGAAAGAGAGAGCAGAGAAACCTTTATGCATGTCACATTAATAACTGCCATATCACATTAATATCTGCCATGTCAAGGATTTTTAATTTAAAATATATTATATTACATTAAATTATTTTAATATAAATATAATAAATGATTAACTAATTAATAATATACTTAATTATTCTAGATTTTTCTCCTCTTTTATTCTATAACAATAATGGCAGAAATTCTTCGTGGATAGATAGGGTCATTCTGTGGTAAGTGTCATATTATGTTAGTCACCTATGTGATTTGATCTTGAGACATCTTTATGGGTATGCCAACATGAAAAATAATCATCTACACAATTCCTTGAGAACATGTTTGATTCAAATGAGTCCCCATGAGCCAAAATTAAGACAAAGCACCAACTTCGACAAAAAATTCAACAAATAAATACTCAACCAATAATTTATACTAAAAAAGATTAGATTTCGTAAATTGCAATATTCATTAAAATTAAATTAAGTTTTATCAAAATGTAAAACGTGATTTATTTTTTTCAAAGTAACTTTTTAAAGATTTGTCATAATGTATTGATCCCTTATAATAATTTTTTACATTGATTAGAGAACTTTGATGTACAATTTTAATGAAAAATCTCCTAAATTTAATGAATTAAAAATAATAATGATAAGATGTTGACAAAGAATAAAATTTTATGATTACTTCAAAATTGTACTATTTAAATACATATTTTGAATATCAAAATATTTTTATTTATATTTTTTAACTTCACAAATTTATTTTAGATCAATAAAATAACTAATGTTAAAAAATTGAATTTGTTTATTTAAAGGTAATTTTAAAATATTGATTATAATTTAATAAGTAATATTTCATACATTCATTTTTAATAATTATAATAGAAATAATTTCAAAACATAATTTTAGTAAAAAATTCATAAATTTGGAAACATATATATTCAATACTTTAATATACATTTTTACTTGTTACAATATACAATAACTAAAATTTTGAAATGTTTCTATTTTTTTAGGATTTTGAAAATAATCTTATTTTGCAATAAATTTATAATTACAAATATATATTGTGGAAAATAAAATGTCCTCTTTGGAACCACATAGTACTTTAAAAATCATATTTTATCCTTCAATTATTCTCTTTCATCATGATTATGGTTCACCCAATGTGACTCCAAACATTGATGCAAATAATTCTTACACAATTGAATCCACTAATATACTACAACCAATAACATGAACTATGAAAATACGATAAATTTAATTTATGACTTAGACATTAGAAAGGATCATCTAAATTTGTGAAATTCTTTTAAAAGCCAATAATAATAATAATAATAACAATAATAATAACAATAAAAATAACAACAATAACCACAATAACAACAATAATAACAATTTTATTAACCAAACACCAGTGAGTTGAGGGAGCAAGTTTCTTCGAAGCTATCTCTAATGGCGGGTCTCCTCTAATATGTCCTGCTTTCGGTTCCCATGAAAGTTTACTCCTAAAATATCTTTTGGTAGCTGCTTCTTGCTAAATGTTCATTTTTATTGTGTGTAGCTTGCGATGAATTTTGTATCAGTGGGGTTGCGGGGGGGGGGGGGGGGGGGCTGGCTCGAGCTTCTCAAACCCTCGAATCACGTGTTTGTGTTGCTTTTCTGGAAGACCCTTTGGTGGTAGATTCGTCCTGTCATCCCATTATTCCCCAGTACTGTCATGATGTTTTTGCAAAACTTGAATCAGGTTCTTATGAAGATAAGATTTTGGGTAGGAGCCCTACAAAGATGGGGAAAGCTCCCGACTATCCAATTCCTCTTGCTTCCTATGTGGTCAGTGAGAATAAATTTGAGGTACCATATGTGTTAGTCAATATGAACATTGCTGAACTTAGTCTCTCCTTGGTAGGGAAGTTCCTGGGTTTTTGACCCTCTTTAGATCTAGTGAAAAAGTGGGCGTAGCCCCCAGCAGCATCTGCAGTACACAATTAGAAACCACACCCTACAAAACCACATGTTAGATAAAATCACAAAATCACCTAAAATCTTACTAAGGAAGGTGATTAAAATTTAAGGGTAGCTATATGCCCCCACTGTTTTAGCTTGCTAATTGAAAAATTAGGGTTTTAGAAAAATTAACCTCTAAATTTTGAAATTTGCAAGAAATTGAAACTTGTAATTGTGAATTTGAATTTGAAATAGAAAAAAACACTCAGATCTGAGAATATAAATCAAAATTAAAGAAGGTTGGATTCACATCGGGTTCACCAAAATGTGTAGGGGAAAAAGCAAAATCGGGTGACTAGGACCTAATCCCACTTTAGCCAACACATTGGGAATACAAAAAAGCCTAGGGAGATAGCTCATTTTGGCTAATTATTGTGAGAAAGAGAGAGCCAAGGATTATCTCTTAGGGTTTCTATTCCTCTTTTTGTAAATGATGAGAAAATTTAGGGTTTGGTTGATTAACTAGATTAGGAGACGAACAATCAAGCATATATGAACTGAAATTATACAAACTTGCAGATCTAAAAATGAGATACTGAAAGCATGAAAGGGGGAGGAATTTGAATTTGGACCCGATGCTGAAAACCGACCCAAACTTACCAGGACCAGGGTGCCACGCCACTGTCCCTGAGAATCTGACAAAAAGCTGCAACTAAAAGGTTGAAATCTGAATGTCCTAAACTTGTAACCCTCTGAAAATCACTAAAAAGGGGGGGACTAGGGTTCCACGCCCCTGTCTTGGGCAGGACTAGTGCGCCACACCCCTGTCCCTGATAGATTAGTGAAAATGTTAGACTTTTGGGCAGTGCCTGTGTCTTTTGCAGATCTCTAATTCCTTTTAGGTACTTGTTTTTGAGCTTGCAACTGAAAAGAGACGGTTTGGGTGGCTATGTAGGGTTTTGCCTTAGTCAAACCCCTATTTTGGTGATTTCCACCTCCACAAATAGTCGATAATGTACTAAAAATGTGTGTGCTAGAACCTTGTGTGTATGCATGATCCTAAATGAAAAAGATAAGAAACTAAAGCTACCCTTCGCTTGAGAGTAAACCCTAAATGCATGTAAATGTAAATGTAAATGAAAATGAAAATGAAAATGAAAATGAAAACAGTTGATAAATGCTTGATGAATGTTATTGAATGTTGTTGAAGACTCCACATAAGGTTTTGTTTCACTACATAGAATTCTCCTTGTAATCGCTTCGCCAAACACTCCTTAAATTGGATCCTCGGATTCTTACGAATGAAGAAAGAGAACTCTTATGTATGAAACCCTAGATCTTAATTTTATCTTTAGGCTGACCTAGGATTCAGATTTCCCACCAATTTCTTGGGGTTAAGAATTATAGTATCATAGAATTATGCTCCCGAAAATTTGGCAAAAAAGACAGGGACAATGTTCGCTTTCAAAATGGTCTGACCAACTTTTCACCAAATTTTTAGGTTCGTTAGATACAATGATATTAGAGTGAATCCCAAAGTTATAGCTGATTTCAAGGTGTTTTTATATGCGAAATCGAGCTTTAAAGGTCGAAATAGGACATAATTAGGGTTTATGATTAAATGATTTATTGGAGGAATAAAATAAAAAGGGGCACACTTAGGGTAAAGGGACCAATTTTATGATGTGAGGAGTGATGATATGACTTTAGATTTAATTAAATTAATTAATTAAATATTTAAAGGGAAATTACAATGCAAGATGCAAACACACTATGGCGGGCGCTAAACAAAGCGTGAAATTGTACCACCTTGGCAAGGGCGTACAATTTATGACACTACATTTAGCCCCCACTTTAGCATTCATGTGATATAATGGGCATATGAAAGATAAAGTAAAGAAAAGAAAACATTCATGAAAAATATATATCCACAAGTTGTTGGGCGAAGTGCCTTGTAGCATCTGTAGTACACAGTTAGGAACCACACCCTACAAAACCACATGTTAGATAAAATCACTAAATCACCTAAATACTTACTAAGGAAGGTGATGAAAATTCGAGCGTAGCTATATGCTCCCCCTATTTTGGCTTGCTAATTTTAGTGAGTTGAAATAGGATATCATGTTTACCACATCGAATTATGAAATAAAATAGATGACAAATGCTCACAAGAAGATTTGATACAAGATTAAAAACTAATGGAGAATCATTTTATAAGAAAGAAGGGTTTATTTTAAGATACTACTCAATGAAGAAAATAAATTGATGAATGATCAAAGACTTCCAACACCAAAGAGGAGGTCCCAATTAAGGATATGTACTTAAGATCCCCATCAGGGATGCTTGTTCCAATATGAGAGAAGGAATTCAAATATGAATACACCTCTACAATCAATAACAAATCTTTATAAAAGACACTACTTTGCGAAGGGAAATTTTAATCTCAAGAAGGAGAGATGAGATAGAAATAGGCTATTATGTTGCTTCCAAAAGTATGATTGCATGTGAAATTGTACCATCATGAATGAAAACATAATGAGCCCCTAGTCAGTGAGATACCAATGTCACATAATGATGAGCCCCTAGTAAGTGAGCTACCAATGTCACATAATGATGAGCAACATAATAGCCATTAATGTTATTTAAAGACATGATAGATTGAACGAGGTATTTGAATATGACATGTTAAATGCTCTACTTTAAGTGAGATTAAAAACATGTATAAGATGATGAATGTTAAAAAGTCTTCAGAACGATAAGAGTTTATAGGAGAAGAATAGGCCACTAAGTCATACTTTTCTTGTACACAAGAAATATTAGGAGAGGGATAAGTGTAATTTATTAGAGCCATATTCCTAGAAGAAGGAATTTTAGAATGAGTAGAAGATAAAGCCTCATAAGTGGGATTAGAAATATCTCGAGGAGATTCATAAAGAGATGTGTTCATCACCAAGATTTCCTTATGAGAGGGATGAGTGTTGAAAGAAGTTGAAGATGATTAAATTGAGGTGAGGTCATCATCACTACTAAATATAGCATTCACATTGAGTGGTCTTTTAGATAATTTGGTGGGCTTAAAAGGATTATATCCAAGTCCAAATGAAGCTTCATGTGTGTTATGTTCGAAAGGAACTTTAATTCCTTGTTCATTTGCACCACAACCATTGCCATCAAAACCATTCTTAGCTAAAATGTGAAAACCAAGACCATAAAGGGATGCCAAATCAAAAAGAGATGGTGATGCCTCATAGGTCTTTAATGCTATATGAATTAGAAGAAGAATTTGAAGAATTGTTTGAATTAGAAGAAGACACAAAGTGGTTACTTAGTATTTTAGACAAAGTAGGTTGCTCTTTAGGTTCCTCCTTAGATTTCTCCTTCTCAGTCTTAGATTCTTTCCAAGATACTCTATACTCTCCTACAAAAGTAGGGTTAAAGTCTAGAAATTCCTAATCATCATTTGAGAGCACTAATTTGGGAGAAAAGATATCTTTGGGAGGAGATTCCAATTGAGTAGAAGGATTAGGAGTACTAGAAGGAACAACATCATTAAAGTAAATAGATGTATTTGAAGAAGTATAACGATTAGAAGAATGAGAAGTAGTCGAACAAGAAGATCCAAATTTTTAATGGTTCTTGAGGATTGGTATCATCTAACAAGGTGTATGTATTATTGATATAAATTAACTTGACTTGCCTAAGCAAAGTTGAGGGGACAACTTGCATACTATGAATCCAAGGTATCCCTAATAGAAGGTTATAGTTCAAATTACCAAGCATGACATGAACAAGTGTATGTAAAATAATAGGACCTACCTTAACAGGAAGGGTTATGACACCTAGACATTGTTTAGCAACATTATCAAAGCCTCAAATAGAAATAGAAGCAGGTTCAATGAGAGAGTGATCCACCTTAATCTTTTCCAATAAGTCCACACCATAAACATTGAGGCCAGATCCATTGTCCACAAGGGTTCGTCTTATAGCACTATCATTGATAATAACGATAATCATAAGAGGATCATATTGATGTTAGATTTCACGAGAAGGTAACTCATCTTGTGTGAACATAATTTGAGCTTTGGGTTTGTTTGTAGGATTAATCAAATCAGCCATGTTATTAGGTGTCACTGGAGGTGGGACATCTAAGTTTTTCAAAGCATCTTGTAACATCCCATGATAAGCAGGTGAAGTTTGAACCAAATCCCAAATAGAAATCTTGGCAGGAGTAGCTTTAAGTTGTTCAAGGAGATCATATTCCTTGCTAAGAGTTGATATACAAGGTGCTTGTGGAAGAGTAGGTTGAGAGGGAGGAAGTTAAGCTGGGATAACCGGAGGAGAACTAGGTTGCCTATTGTTTCTTGTGTTGTAGGTATGAGAAAGCACGTGATAACTCTCTCCAGTAATTTTCTTAGCATACTCATAAGGGCTCTTAGTAGGATAACCTCCTTGCACAGTAATAATAGGTTCCTTAGGAGTGCAAAAGGAATCATTAGCATAACGACCTTGAACCACTAAGATAGGCTTATGTGGGGAATTTTGAGAAGGACAAGCACCTTGAACTATAAAGAGGGGTTTATTAGGTGTTTCATTCACATGTATCAAATTGATTGAAGATGGTTTAGGAATATCAAAGGTGTCCTTATGAATTTTAGAAGAAGAATTGTTGGAAGAATTATTGATAGTCTCTTCTTGCACTAAAATATTATCATGGATAAGATCAATTTTAGGAGACAGACTAGAATTAGGCATTGATGTTTTAGAAGGAAGGATATTAGTAGGAAGGGTCATATCATCCTCTATCATCAAAGGATCTACATGGGGAATAAACTTTCTAGGAGAAGGATCAACATTACTTTCTAAGGTCTCACCTTTAAGAGGGAGATCTTTGAAAGAGATGTCAACAATCTTACCTTGAACTAGGGTATCCTTATGAGTAGAATCAAGTTGAGGAGAGGGAGATGCTTTGTTTTTAGAGGAAGAATGATTGAGATTCATGGAAGGTGAGGTTATATCAAGAGAGTTATCAATCATGATTTCATCCTCTTTGGATAGGGATTTCTCATGGGGTAGAGAATAATCAACACCTTATTCTAATGGTTCATCCCAAATAGTGAGGTCATTGATTTTTTTTTTAGAAATATCTTGCACAAATATGTCCTTATTGTTATTGCCAATTTTGGGAGAAGGGATAACATTGTTCATTAATTCTTCATCCTTAGGAGGGAGAGCATCACTACATGTGTTTGAATCATATTCTTGCCTCAAAATGTGTTTAATAGGATGTTTAGGGGAGAGAGAATTAAGGAAATTTATTATGATTTCATCTTCTTTCACCAAGGCATCTTTATGGGTAATACAAGCTTTGGGGCAAGTAGAAGCATTTCTTATTAATGTACCATCTCTAGTTGTAATTTTGTGGAAGTGAAAAGAGGAAATGCCATTACTAGGAAAAGTAGGGACAATACCATCTTCTTGCACAAAATGAACCTAATGAGGGGAGTACTCTTTAGGAGGTACATTAACATCTTTCTCCAAAGATTCATGCTTAGGAAGAAGATCCTTGAAAGAAATGTTCATAACCTCTTGTTGCACTAGCATGTCCCCATTGGTAAGAACAATTTTAGGAGAAGATAAGTCAATGTCCGTAAATACCTTTTCACTTAGAGAGACATCATGTAGGGAAGGTAAAGTAACACTAAGAAAGTTATTTATGATATCATCCTCTTCCTCTAAGATATCTAGATGGGAAGGGCACATTTTAGGAGAGTTGTCAAGATCACCCTTAAAATATTCATCCTTAGAGCATGGGAGAGTTTTAAAGGGATTCGTAACAACTCTTTTAGGCACTAAAATATTGTCATACATATGAGGATGTTATTTAAAAGAGGGGAAACTTGAAACAAGGGAAGCTAACCCATTATCACATGAATGCATCATGACAACAATTTTCCTCTTTCAAATGATAACATATGCATAATAGAAGGAAATGTTCAATTTTAACCAACACACACACTCTAAATGTTGACTTAGAAAATTAAATTTATGAGTGAAATGAGTTCCTAAATAAGATTTGAAACTAATGATCCAAATTAAGCTATCCACAAGTTCAATTTTGAATTGAAAAATTAGGGTTTTAGCAAAATTAACCTCTAAAATTTTGAAATTTGCATGGAATTAAAACTTGTAAATGTAAATTTGAATTTTAAAGTGAAAAAAATCAAATATGAGGACATAAATTAAAATTAAAGAAGATTGGAATTCACGTCGGGTTCAGCAAAGTGTGTAGGGGGAAAAAGCAAGATCGGGTGACTAGGACCTAATCCTACTTTTTCCAACACATTGGGAATAGGAAAGAGCCTAGGGAGATAGCTCACTTTGGATACTTCTTGTGAGAAAAATAGAGCCTAGGATTAAACTCTTAGGTTTTCTATTTCTGTTGTTCCAAATGATGAGAAAAATTAGGGCTTGATTGATCAACTACACTAGGAGATGAATAAGGAAGCATATATGAACTAAAATTGCACAAACCTGCAAATCTGAAACTGAGATACTAAAAGAAGAGAAGGGGGGGGAATTTAGATGTGTATCCAATGCTAAAAAATGAGCCAAACTGACCAAGACCAGGGTGTCATGCCCTTGTCCTATTTTTGCAGACAGAAGGCTGTAACTGAAAGACTACAATTTTGAGATCCTGAGACAGCACACTTACAAAATTCATTGATTTTGAGGGGGATCACGACACCATGGCCCACACCTCTATCCCAAACTGATTAGGGCAAATGTGAGACTTCTGGGTTGTCCTTGCGTCTTTTCTTGAGGTAAAAGTCTTCTAGGGAACTTGTTTTTGCACCTCCAATTGAAAAGAAAGGGTTTGGGTGGGTATATAGGATTTTGTCTTAGTAAAACCCCTATGTCAAGATCACCCTTCAAATATTCATCCTTAGAGCATGGGAGAGTTTTAAAGGGATTCGTAACAACTCTTTTAGGCACTAAATTGTTGTAATACATAGGAGGATGTTATTTAAGAGGGAAAAATTGAAACAAGAGAAGCTAACCCATTATCACATGAATGAATCATGACAACAATTTTCCTCTTTCAAATGATAACATATGCATAATAGAAGGAAATGTTCAATTTTAACCAACAAACACACTCTAAATTTTGACTTAGAAAATTAAATTTATGAGTGAAATGAGTTCCTAAACCAGATCTAAAAGTAATGATCCGAATTAAGCTATCCACAAGTTCAATTTTGAATTGAAAAATTAGGGTTTTAGCAAAATTAACCTCTAAAATTTTAAAATTTGCAAGGAATTGAAACTTGTAAATGTAAATTTGAATTTTAAATAGTGAAAAAACTCAAATATGAGAACTTAAATCTAAATTAAAGAAGATTGAAATTCACGTCGGGTTCACCAAAATGTGTAGGGGGAAAAAGCGAGATCGGGTGACTAGGACCTAATCCTACTTTTGCCAACACATTGGGAATATGAAAGAGCCTAGGGAGATAGCTCACTTTGGCTACTTCTTGTGAGAAAAATAGAGCCTAGGATTAACTCTTAGGTTTTCTATTCTTGTTGTTGCAAATGATGAGAAAAATTAGGGTTTGATTGATCAACTACACTAGGAGATGAATAATGAAGCATATATGAACTAAAATTGCAGAAACCTACAAATCTAAAATTGAGATAATAAAAGCAGAGAAGGGGGGGAATTTAGATGTGTACCCAATACTAAAAAATGAGCCAAACTGACTAGGACCAAGGTGCCATGCCCCTATCCTATATCTGCAGACAGGAGGCTGTAACCGAAAGACTACAATTTTGAGATCCTGAGACTTCACACTTCCAAAATTCATTGATTTTGAGGAGGATCAGGGCACCATGGCCCATGCCCCCACTTCTGGTTTGTCCTTGCATCTTTTCTTGAGGTAAAAGTCTTCTGGGGTACCCGTTTCTGCACCTCCAACTGAAAAGAAAGGGTTTGGGTGGCTATATAGGATTTTGTCTCAGTAAAACCCCTATGTTGGTGATTTCCACCTCCACAAATATTTGATAATCTACTGAAAATGTGTGTGATAGAACCTTGTGTGTATGCAAGATCCTAAATGAAAAGGATAAGAAACTAGAGCTACCCTATGCTTGAGAGTAAACCCTAAATGCATGTAAATGTAAATGAAAATGAGAATACTTGATAAATTCTTGATTAATGTTGTTGAATATTGTTGAAGACTCCACATAAGCTTCTCTTTTTCTACATAGAAGGCTCCTTGTAATCGCTTTGCCAAAAATTTCTTGAATTCGATCCTCAAATTCTTTCAAATGAAGAAAAAGAACTCTTATGTATGAAACCCTAGATCTTAATTTCATATTTAGGCTGACCTAGGATTTGAATTTTCCACCAATTTTTTAGGGTTAAGCATTATAATATCATAGAATTGTGCTCTCAAAAATTTGGGAAAAAAGTCAGGGACCATGTGCACTTTCAACATGGTCCCAACAACTTTTCATCAAATTTCCAAGGTCATTAGATACAATGATATTAGAGAGAATCCCAAAGTTATAGCTGATTTCGACATGTTTTGATATACGAAATCGAGCCTTAAAGGTCAAAATAGTACATAATTAGGGTTTATGATTAAATGATTTATTAGAGCTGAATAAAATAAAAAGGGGCACACTTAGGGTAAAGGGCCGACTTTTATGATGTGAGCAGTGATGAAATATGACTTTAGATTTAATTAAATCAATTAATTAAATGTTTAAAGGGAAATTACAATGCAAGATGTAAACACACTAAGGTGGGTACTAAATTAAGTGTGGAATTGTACCACCCTAGCAAGGGTATACAATTTATGACACTACAGGCTCGAGTGGGAGATTTTTTTATATGCGAAGAGGGTATAATACGTCTGAACATCTATCAGAGAAAAAATGTAAACCAAGTCTAATTTGATATTCAAGGACATCTTGAATCAAGGTCTACAAGTTTCAACATTCTCTAATAATATCTTAGTTAACAGAGGACCCTTCGATTGATTCAGACAAAGCATTTTTCAAAGTCAAGGTTAGGAAGGCAGTCAATCTTTTTACCCAAATGGATTTGGTTCTGTGCATGGTCGATAATAGAATAGTAGAGAGAGGTCCCTTGAATCCAAAAAGACAAACTAGAGATTACATGTTGCATCTCATCATAGATATTGAGAATCGTGTGTTAGGGGGAATAAGAAGTCTAAAATGTTCAAATATAATAGGAGGAATACCCAGAAAAAACCCATTATTAAGAGATGGGTTGGGTGATCTCACAATTGTGGGTTACACTTTCATCCACGAAATAAAAATGCGAGTGGGGAAAAAATTGGTGAAGCATGTTTG
Source organism: Cryptomeria japonica (assembly GCF_030272615.1). Classification (NCBI taxonomy): domain Eukaryota; kingdom Viridiplantae; phylum Streptophyta; class Pinopsida; order Cupressales; family Cupressaceae; genus Cryptomeria; species Cryptomeria japonica. The sequence continues at coordinate 596,409,065 of NC_081412.1, read as the reverse complement.
ATTGAACTATCCTTGGTGGTTTGATCAAACACCCTCGTACGATTGATGTCAACGGAGTTCGATTGAAGGTACTTTTTTATTAATATTTAAAGGTGTTCAGTCGAACCCATTTAAAATGACTTGTCATGATCATAGGATATGCAACCTTTGTCAACACTTCACTTAAACTGGGAACTTCAAAAATAGATATGAATTTGTAATGACCGATGTTTAACTCTAAAGACCACCATTCAAACTTTTCTTGTCAATTACTAGCCATGAATGAAGGCATTGACGTAAGGTGAAGAGGCGTGTCATAATCAACTTATAGACTTCAAATGATCAAGGCTCAAATAAGGAGAATGAAAAAAAGATAGAGACATTCTATTGAATTGGGGAATGGGAAGAGTATTGGTCCTTTGGGGAAAATGAAACATAGGTAATGACTAGACATTGACAACTATATAAAGCACGAAAAGTAGAGCAAGGAAATACAAGGGGCTACAACTCTTATACAAAAAGGCTAACCATGCAAATACAAAAGGGGTTGTGAAGTGTAACTTACAGAGAGGCCTCAATTGAGCAAGCACAGGTCCAAGAGTAGCACTAAGTGTGATAGAGGCCATTGAAGGCCATATTTCTAATGAAGGTAGGAGGGAGTGTTTTCTTTTCTTTTGCATCAGTAGTAGACAACAGGGCTTCTTGCATCAATTTAAAAATCATATAATATTATAAAATACCCAACTTCAATTATTGGTGGTGAACAAAGGTTGCAAGGTATAGCCAAAGGCACGACCATGCTGGAAAATGTCTAATGGGGCAATGCTTAAATGATTCTATATGCTAGCCATTGGTAGAAATTCCCAAAACATAAATAAAGCAGTGGGAAATTTACCAATCAAAACTTAAAAGAAAAAAAAATCGTAAGATTTACAGAGATTTTTCTGCAGAGTCATAGTTAGGGTAAAATTAGTACTCGCGCCCAAACTATGAAACAAATATATTCAAACCTCCAATATTGCATAGGGAATCACAATTCTTGTAAGAGGAAAAATGAAACAAATAAAATTGATAGGTTAAAATTACAACAATTTCACCAATAAATATCAAGATAGAGGTTAAAATATAGAGCTTAGAGACAAACCATACTAGATGGTTAATTGCATGCTCGAGACCTACAGCATGACTATCCCTTCCTTCACAAACTAGCCTCTCTCATTGATTCTCAGTTGACTCACTGTTGGCACCACCTCCTCCCACTCTTATCCATTCCAATCATACATTCCACATTCCAGATTATTGACCCCACCCCCATCCTCTCTTTTAATTGATGGAGAAAAAGCTTGAGACAATATAGCTTATCCAGAAGGATTATTAAGTATGAGAATGGCATTTATAGATTGATAGAAATGCAATCAAACTACATACTTATAAATTCACTTGCTGCCATTCCTTTGCCCCTTCTTGCCTATTGAAAAATGCATGTTTCTTTTATCTTAATTATTAATTGAATACAATTAAAAATAGTTTTATTTTTTTATTTAAGATAATTAAAATAATAATATAAATGTAAATTTTTAAGACAAAGTATTAAATTTGTTTAAAATAAACATCTTAAACTACCCTTTATGTATAGTGGAAGAGCATTAGTTATCATTCATGTTCCAATAACTGTTCACTCCTTGTCCACCCAACTCTCCAATTACTAACTTTTAAAAACCAAAAAATAAATAACTAAAAGTTCATTAATAAATTTTAGCTGTACCAATAGCTGCTCATTTTTTAGATTTTTTGGACCATAATTGGCCCATTTGTACACTTCCATTGGTAGCCATAGCACACTAGGACATTTGTACCTAACTATTGGCGATTTTAAGTGCATGGTTATTGAGGCATCTTTAAGCAAGTATTAGGCAACACTTTGAAAAGTGTACTTTTTTGCATAACGGATCCCACAACGTACATCGTTACTACATAGAAGCCAAAATAATAGCTATAAACAGTTAAGTCACATACAGAAACAACCAAAAAAAGATAAAAATCTGATGTACTGTTTAAAATCTGTAGATGAACGAAATTAATTATAATAATGATACACTTCCCATACAAAGGGAGCGGAAAGTTCTTGGGCATCGCAGGAGCGCAGAGAAGGCTTCATAATTTAAGTCTACACGACATGATTTTGTATAAGAATCTTTTGTATAAATGCATGGCTAACTAGAAAAGGAAAGTTCTTGGGCATCGCAGGAGCGCGAAGAAGGCTTCATAATTTAAGTCTACACGGCATGATTTTGTATAAGAATCTTTTGTATAAATGCATGGCTGACTAGAAAAGGAAAGTTCTTGGGCATCGCAAGAGCATGGAGAAGGCTTCATAATTTAAGTCTACACGGCATGATTTTGTATAAGAATCTTTTGTATAAATGCATGGCTGACTAGAAAAGTAATTAGGTTATTCCACACATTAGGATTTGTAAAAATAATTCAATGAATCTTTAAAGAAGATAGGGACATGAGGGTATCGCAGGAGCATGGAAAAAGTGGGTAGAGAAATCTTTATGTCCAATTAATTTCTGTTGTGTGATAGTGAGAAGGATTTCAAAACCAATTCAATGAATTCGCAACAACACTGCTAGCTTATTGCATATGCATAGAAAATAATTCAAAGAAGAGAAGACATTTTCTATTTCATTTTGAACTGTGTAAATGTGTGAGGGAGCATGGAAAAGGTTTGATAATTTCAGCCTTTTCTAACTCATGAAAATGATTGTTCCGTAACAAAACAACAACTTTTATATCCACTCTATAAGACTAGAAAAATCTACTCATTATGAATTTTTTAAAATCTAGAAAAATGAAGTCAGTCATAATATGTTTGAAATATTATCTACTAGCAATCGCATTTTGATGTGCAATGGGTACGCCGAAAAAGTGTGGAAGGTCAATTAAGGATATTTTTGGTCTATTTAGAAAGGGGTTTGAGTGAGAGGAGAGATGGGGAGGGGATGGAGGCAAAAAGGGATAAATAAACAAGAATAGAGGAGATAGGGATAGATAGAGATATAATAGATAAATATATAAAGAGGGAGAGAGAGGGATATAATGAGAGAGGGTATCTATAAAAAGATATAGATAGATATAGGAACTTATACATTCATAGAGGTAGATCTAAAGAGATTGATATAGGGATAGAGAAAGATGTAGAGATAATATGATAGAGATAAAAGGTAGAGATAGAAGAAAATATAGAGATAGAGATAGAGAGGCAAAGAGATTTAGATATAGAGGTATAGGAAGGAGGGGGAGAGAGGAAGATAGAAGGATGGATAGAGAAAGGGAGATATGGAGAGAGAGAGAGAGGAATGATACAGATAGAGGGAGATATAAAGAGATAGATGTGTATGGAGGGAGGGAGGTGTGTAGGGAGGGAGAGAGTGTAATAGAGATAGAGAAATATATGGATAGGAACAGATAAAGAGAGGAGTGAGAGGGAGATAGGGAGAGAAATATAGGAGAGATGGAGTGAATAAGAGAAGAGACTGATTTATAGAGAGGAGAAGGGGAATGCTATAGATAGAGGGAGATATAAAGAGATAGAGATTTCATACATTTCTAATATACATATATATCACATTTTTTATATTATGCCTTGGTCACAGTATGGACTTAATCATAACATATATAAAAATACTTCGATCCAAATCCTATATTCATTTGCCATCATCTTTAATTTTATAAATTGAAATTAATCTTCTTCTTTAGTTTATATGATAAATTTATACAAATTTGAAAGTCACAAATTAAACATATTCATGCCCTCCTAAATGGCACAAAGTTAGTCTATGATCAAAGAACACAAAACACACAAAACATTAGTGTTAATCAATCTAAAACTAAATCTATGAAGGCATACCAAAAGAGACACAAAGAGACATGCTAATATATCTAACAAGTAAAACAAAGATCATGAGACATCTCCAACTGCCTCTTAGCATGGCCTTAGCTTCTTCTCCCTTGTTCCTCTCCTCTCCAAGTTCCAAAATAGTGTAGCTCTTAGCAGCTTTTTGCACTATGGATGCTTATGGAGGATTGAGATTGTAGTATAGCTCTAAATATGAAATAAAAAGCTAATACTATGCTAAAATGATGTATTTTAACCAAAATGATAAGATGTTAGATTGCTTATGCTAAAATGCTCTCTAAAATGTCTATAGCTTAGATGCATACAAGTTTTCAGGATCTGGATTATGAAGAAATGGGCTCTATTTATAGGAAAAATGGAGCAATGGATGGCCAGGATTGAAGGGTTTAATCAAGGGTCAAGCTTGAAAGTTGGGGATCCATGTGCACAATTGGCACCAATGAAATGATGACAAATGTCCACATAAGGTTGGGTTGAAAGAAGAGGTTGGAGGCTTTAAAGGCCTGAGAAGACCTCATGGTTATCTAAAGGCTAAGAGTCAAGTCTAAATTAGGATTACCCACTGGATTAGGAATTAATCCAAGAATAAACCTTTGTGCAAATGATTAAGAGATAATCATGGTCAAAGCATTAAAGGCTTGATGAGACCCTTGGGTTGGGTAGAGGTTGAGTCAAAACAAATGTTTTAACCATGTGGAAGGGTTTGGGTTAACCATTAATGGTTATTGGAGACTTTTGGGATTAAGTGGTTGAAGGTTGAAAGCCTTCAATGGTTATCAAAGACTTTGAGCCATTTAGTGGTTGAAGGTTGAAAGCCTTTAATGGTTATCAAAGACTTTGAGGGTTTGAGAAGTGACTTCCCTTTTGCTTAGGAATGTGACAAAGTTTAGAGAAGGGGTTAGGTTATTTAGAAGTGATTAGAAAATTCTAGAAGGGGTTTAGGCATACAAGTGGATTTTGTAGGAAAATGCAAGTGGGATGGGGATAATGATTTAAATAAATATTTTATTTAATTTATTTAAAAGAGGAAAAAAGGATTTTATTAAATAAATAGATTTTATTTATTTAATTGAATGAAATTTGATTTAATGAATTAATTAAAATAAACTGAATAATTTATTTAATTAATAGAAGAATGTTTGGGGATGAATTAATTAAATATTAATTTAATTAACTGATGGCTAGTGGATTTTTAATCAAATAAATACAAAATATTCATTTAATTAAGCTGGACAGATTTATGTGACTACATTTGCCCCTCTTTAAGACGGTGCAGTTTATCGCATCGTTTCAAAGAAAGAAAAATGGGTGTGAAGAAATGCCCCATAAAATGTAAATTTAATTGGTGGTATGCCCCCTCGAGAGATGGGCCGAAAAATTTCGAAAAATCGGGTGATCTCTCCAAAAAGAATGAAAATTGGCAGGGTGGTAGAAGAGAAGAAGTTAGGTATACTGGTGAAAAATAGAAGAAATCGGGGGAAACATGGAGAAATGGGAGGCTCGGGAAGTTCACAGGGACCACGGCGATGAGCGGGGCGAAGTTACGGTGACGGCGAGGGGTATAAATGGGGTGAAAGGGGTAAAAATAGGATCATTTGTGACCGCGACCAGTTGAAAACGAGAGCTCTAACAGTGACATTTGGAGGAGCAAGGAGGAGCTACTATGCCTATTCCGATCACCGAGAACAGATTCGAGCGAGTTCGACGATTCCAGTGACTAGATGACTATGGACCAGCGGTACGCAAATTCAAAAACTTACTTTTCAGGCATTTTTGATAGGTTTTTAGCTAAGTCCAAGTCAAGTCGGAGCAAGAGCGCTGGAATTCTAGTTTTGGCACTTTTGCTCCATAAACTAGCGCTATTGTGCCGCAATAGCGCTATTGTGCTCTTGTTTGAGCGCTTTTGCCATGCATTAGCGCTATTGTATGAAAGTTTGAGTGCGTTTGACCAAGTAGCGCTATTGCAGGGTTAATTGAGCGCTATTGACATGAATGAGCGCTATTGTATAGTTGTTTTAGCGCCTTTGTTGTTGTAGCGCTTTTGTGTAGCTTTTTGAGCGCTTTTGCTAGGGTTGTAGTGCTATTGTGGAAAACTAGCGCTTTTGTAGATAAAATAATGCTTTTGCTTAGGATAAAGAGATGCCCCAGTGTTGGACAAAACAAATCTCCGGATGCCAATGATTGATGGATGGCGAGGTGAAGTGGGAGTTGTTTTGAACCATAGCAGCCCGATGAGACTTAGGTCATTTGTTAGGAGAAATGCCTGTTGAAGTCTAGGTGGCCATGATTGCTTACCTGTTGAGACCCGAAGATACTTGATCAAAGTATCTGATGATAGTCTAGGTTTAAACTTAAGAAAGTTTGAAAAAAAAACAACTGATGTTGATTGATGAATGTCTATGTGCAGGAGGATTTACGCGTGTTGCAGTTACGCGAGCATCATCCTGCGACACAGGGGTTGCGGGACTGGTTGACGCAGGCAGAGATTGATTGTATTGCAGCTACTGGCCTGTACGAGGTGATGCACATGCTCGTGATTCAGATGAATCACGGCCTGATTACAGCATTGGCAGAGCGATGGCACAGTGAGACGTGCACGTTTCATTTAGCCCAGGGAGAGATGACTGTGACTTTGGAGGACGTGTGGTGTATCCTTCGGATTCCGATTTGGGGGGAGCTGGTTACATACGATAGATCTTGGGGGACCGTGTCATGTCAGAGGATTTTTGACGATGATGTATATATTGACGATGGCTCGATCGCATGGGAGGATATAGCGGCACTATATGAGCCCCTTCCAGCAGTTTTGTCAGGGATTGTGGGAGGACTTCTGTGTCCAGACAGGCGGTCACATGGATTGGCGGTGGGATGGGGACAGGTGATAGAGATGATGATGACAGAGGGGACCCGATTTGCATGGGGGCCGTGCGTGCTAGCGCACATGTATCAGGAGCTCCACAAGGTAGTGTATCGAGGGAGGGGTTCTCTTGCAGTCGGCATGACGCTGCTACATGTGTGGGCATGGGAGCACCTACCAGTGACTCGATCGATGAGTCTCAGATTCTGAGCCGTGGACTAGCCATACATGTTTATGTACAGTGGCATGATGAGTCAGCCCCACTTGGGGAAGTTAGAGTGGTGGCGGCGAGCATTGGATGATTTAGATGCAGTGATATGGCGGCCATACTTGGAGTGTGAGCCATGGGATGATGATGCGGAGGCACTACCGTATGTGTTTATGACCCGATTCCTCATTGGGAGGACCTCATATAATGTGGAGAGACAGGTGCCGGGATGAGTGATGAGGTAGTTCGGACAGCAGCAGGGACTACCTAGCGGGTCAGGGGAGTATGCACGGGTGATTCGGGAGCGGTATGCATGGGGTCCAGTGCTACCGTATGATTAGGCACTAGTAGAGTTTCGGACACTGTAGGCGAGGCCATGGGACCTACGATCGAGGGTCGTTGATGCAGGGGTGATAGCGAAGTATACACAGTACCGAGCGGCACACCCGATCCGACGGATATCAGACCCGGCAGAGCCGATCCCAGCTTTTGAGGGTGAGAGGGGACGGGGACGAGGACGGAGAGCAAGAGGTCGAGGTGGAGGAGGAGGAGGAGGAGGAGGAGATGGAGGTGGCGAAGGAGATGGAGGTGGGTAAGGAGATGGAGGTGGCGAAGGAGATGGAGGTGGCGAAGGAGATGGAGGAGATGGAGGTGGCGGAGGAGGAGGTGGGGGAGGAGGTGGTGGTTTGGGGATGCCGAGGCAGCGGAGAGGGAGAGGTGGACTACCGCTTCAGATATCACAGGAACCTTTGGTACAGAGGAGAGTGCAGCTGAGTGGGAGGGGGATGGAGAGAGAGATCCCGATGGATACAGGTGCAGGGGAGGGTGGTGCAGGGGAGGGACCTACTGGAGGGGGTGATACAGTGCGGCAGCCATGGACACGGGAGAGGGAGCTACGGGGGATCTGCGGGATCATATGATAGGTTATTTGTAGACCCAGATAGAGAGATTAGAGGAGGAGGTAGCAGCTAGGGATGTGCAGCTATTTGCACGTGAGTCAGAGCTGACGGTGGTGTTGTGGGAGAGAGATACTGCGGTGGAGAGATTGGCGGAGCTACAGGAGAGAGTCCGAGCTGGAGTAGGAGCACAGGGGCCTACAGGGGAGGTTATGAGGCAGTTTGGGCAAGCACAGGCTGAGATGGAGTACTGGCGAGGTTTATATGAGCAGGTGGTGCCACTTAGTCAGCGAGCTCTCAGTTATACCCAGATGCGGCAGACGAGATTAGAGCGATCACAGAGGATGCAGAGTAGTGGGGGTGTGATGGGTCCTTTGAGACGGGAGAGATCAGGAGATGCAGGAGAGAGTGGGGGTTCGATGAGGCCTCCACAGAGAGATGGATCAGGTGGTGCAGGTACCAGTGGTGGAGTAGGTAGAGGTGGTGGGACAGCATCTGGCCAGAGCGACATTTGAGAGAGTATTTTTGCATATATGTATTGCATCATTTTTTATTTATGGTCTGTATCTTGGATGGCTCTTGGTAGCCGATTTTGTAGACTTCATTGTACTCTGATATATGAGATGATATATATGAGGAGATCCCATATTGTGATGATATGCATTTGATTATGTATGGATGTTTATGCACGATTATGTTTTATTGCTTAGATGGATATGTGTACATGTATGCATTTGATGAGATGTTTCCTATATGCATGTTTTTATGATGATTTATGATGTTGGATACTGACATATGAATGCAGGTGTATATGATGTATTTGATTTGTGATGTAATGTTTTATGTATGTAATGCCATGATGATATATGCTTATGCTTGATGCATGAACATGATTTTTTTGGTGTTTCCCATTGCGATGTAATGATGAGATAATGTTAATGCAATGGTTGAATGAATGATGTTATGTATGAGTATGCATCTAGATGTGTTTAGATGAATGTAATATGGATAAACAAAATGTGAAGTACACATATTTATATGATAAGGCCTAAATGAATGTATTTATATAATGGATATATAATATGAACCAATGTTTTTTGGAAACAAATGGATTTTATGATTCTAAATGTTTGAAAGATGTTTAAGTAAAATGAGGATATGATGATACTATAACTTATGTTTTTAATAACTGCACCTTAATGCAATTTAAAAAAACTGATAATGAAATGTAATGGATCCTAAAATGTGCCTAATAAGATACTAAATGAATGCACTTTTTCACTAATGAAAGGATGCAATAATAAATGATAATGAAATGATGATGGATTAATAAAATGAATAAATGACACTAAAGGAATACATAGTAAATGGCTTAAGTCAATCAAAGATAATTTAATCCCATGAATGGATCTAATTATTTATGATTAATGCAATGATGCAAAGGATTGATGAAAATTAATGTCCAAAATGAATTATATGCAAAGTTAAAAAAAATGACATGAATGTTTAAATCAAGATATAACTAAATGTTTAATGCAAGATGCAACTAAACGTTTAAAGCAAGATGCAACTTAAATGTGAGGATGAGATGATCATGAGGAATGCAAGGTTCATAAGACTTTGCGTGATGCTGTGATGATGTATTAGAGTACTCGATCATGATTGTATCCAAGACCAGCTTTATTGGTCACTTTTGTATGTAAATCCTACATATGAATGAATGAATGGATGGGTGATATGCAACGGAATGCAATGTATAAACAGATGAGATGAAATGACGATCCATAGTGCTCTATTTTCATCATTGAGCTTTAAAATGTTGGAAGAGAATACAAGCATCTTTGACATAATGATTCAAGATGACCTGAGTATTTCTTTCATGGATTTTAATATAGCAAGTTAATACAAACGACTTGATATAAGGGTCAAGTCGACCAGAGTATTGCTTGCGGAACAGACAAGGATTATCTCCTTTCGTGCATGACTTGGATCGTCCTCCTTGATCTTAGGCTGATCAGATCCTGAGACAAGTGCATACAGTACTAAGAAATAAAACCGTTATCCAATTTTGGAGGAAGAGGAACCAAAGAATGAGCATTGTACTTGTAACCAAACAGTATATATACATAAAGAATAAAGAATAAGGATCCTTGGTAATGGTTCATGTCCATATGGTCGAGGTATACACTGTAGTCAACAAGCCGTAATGATCTATGACTGCATTTGGCATAAGATCACGTAGCTTAGTGAACTTCCCACGTAGACACCATTAGTACATGCCCCAGAACTTCATCGGAAAAAAATGCGCAAACGATACAAAACAATGCTGCAAGATCCTGATACAGATAAACAAACGATTGTACTCACAAATCAACCAAGTATTTGATAGCTTAACATAATTTTCTTGTCAAAGAAAATGTCACTTTTGTCTTTGTTTTGGTAAGGAATGATGCATCCTTGTTGAAGACAGTTTGATTGTTGATGTTGATTGTTTGGTTGATTGATAAATGGTCATTGTGTGAGTAGTTTGTCAATGTTTATTTTGGTATCTGCATGGATGGGTATGTACAAGGTGTTGCCATGTTTTTGTGTGATTTTTCAATGGTTTTGTCAATGTTTTTGGATTTTGAATTGTTTTGAATGTTTTTGGTATGTTTGCGAGATATTTTTGAATGTTTTTAGATTTTTGATGATTGTTTGAATGAAGAACTTTAATGAATCACAAGACAATGTAGAATCCACTTCCAGCATCTAGATTGTAAGGGCATTGCCCCCAAGTTGGACATGATTTATGAAAAAGCGGGATGCTAGACACATGAAGTACTTTCTTGGATTACAGATCAAATAACAAGCCATGGGTAGATGGATGGATGTGTGTATGTATGAATGTGATCACAACGAGCCTGAAAGATACTGGAGCCATTGCCTTTACGAGTGGCACCTGTTTGCTAGGTTTTTGCCATCGCACTTACCCAAGGTGCCACCAGAGTGGTTGTTCACCGTTTTGGATGTATGATTTTTTTTCTTGAATTTTTTTTTTTGAATGTTTTTGTATTTTCTTCAGGACATTTTTCTGAATGTTTTTGTTATTTTCTGATATGCAGGGGAGCCTGATGCTTTGTACACCTTAAGTATAAAACCGTTTGAGGTGCATGCTGTTGATTGGATCTGCAAGCGGTTCTCCTTCTGATGTAGCCAACTGATATGCCCCGGACCCAAACACAGCAGTGACAACATATGGGCCCAGCCAGTTTGATTCAAATTTGCCTTGATGTTCTCTGTTTGGTTGGTTGCAAGGATTCTCTCGAAGAACAAGATCACCTACCTCAAATGTACGAGATCTAACTTGGTGATTGTAGCTTCTACTCATGCACCGCTGACAGGCTTTGAGGTGATTGTATGCAGCTTGTCGCTTCTCATCAAGTAACTCCAAGTCCTGCAGACGTGATACTCTATATGCTTCATCATCTATCAGATTATGCAAGGAAACCCGTAATGATGGTATCTCAACCTCAATAGGTAAGATAGCTTCTGCACCATAGACCAAAGAATAAGGAGTTGCACCTGTAGGGGTTCGAATGCTAGTTCGATATGCCCATAGTGCCGGATTTAGTTGAACATGCCAGTCATGGTCGGCATCATTGACTGTCTTCTTTAGGATCCTCAATATGTTTTTATTGGATGCTTCGGCTTGACCATTGCCTTGTGGGTAATAGGGAGTGGAAAAGCGGTGTTGGATATGAAATTTCTCACAAAGTTCGCGGACATCCTGATTTTTGAAAGGAAGACTGTTATCTATGATGATGGACATGGGAACACCATACCAGTAGATGATGTAGTTGAGGATGAATGAGGCGATCTGCTTGCCGGTGACTTGGGTAAGTGGAACAGCTTTGATCCACTTTGTGAAATATTCGGTGGCGGTAATAATGAATTTATGGCCGTTGGATGAAGATGGATGAATTTTACCCACAAGGTCAAGACCCCATTGACAAAAAGGCCATGGTGTTGTGATTGGTTGTAGTTCCTGTGCTGGTGCATGTATCAGGTCACCATGAACTTGGCATTTCTTGCACTTTCTAACAAAGTAGTAGGAGTCCTTTTCCATAGATGGCCAATAGTATCCAGCTCGCATAATCTTCTTGGCTAGTGATGGACCACTTGCATGAGTTTCGCAAATTCCTTCATGGACTTCTTCCAAAGCCTTTGTTATCTCACCTTGTTCCAGACATCGAAGGAAAGTACCATCAAGACTACATCGGTATAAGGTTTCGGCAATAATGGTATATCGAGCAGTTCGGCGAATGAATGTTTTACGTTGGTTATTTGATTGGTTGGGAGGAAGGGTGTGATCACGCAGATAGGTGTAGAACTCACCGTACCATGGGGATTCAGAACTGACAAGGCGACATATCATTTCAGATTCGGGGATATCATAAGCAGGGATCCAAAGCTGTTCTACCAAGAACTCGGAGCGTGTTGAATTCTGTGGAAGATCTAGTAGAGATGCCATGGTAGCCATAGCGTCAACAGCTCGATTCTGATCTCTTGGTATCTGCTCAAAGGTGATAGTAGTAAATGATGTCTTTAGATTGTCCACCATTTGCTTATATGGCATGAGTTTATCATCTTTGGTCTGATACTCATCTATTGCTTGTCGAATGACCAGTTGCGAGTCGCCATATACTTGCAGTTCTTGTAATTTCCATTGTATGGCTAGCCTGAGTCCTATGATCAAGGCCTCATACTCTGCTATGTTGTTTGTGCATGGAAATGTGAGCCTGTAAGACTTTGGGATGCTATCACCTTGAGGTGTGATAAACAGAATGCCTGCCCCCGAGCCGTGCCTAGTGTATGAACCATCAAAGTATAATTTCCATGACTGTGTTTCTATAATCATGAATATCTCTTCATCTGGAAAATTGGAAATGAGAGGATGATCACCTATGAGAGGTGCATCGGCCAACTGATTTGCAATAACCTGACCTTTGATAGCTTTACGGTCCACATACTCAATATCAAATTCACTTAGAATCATCACCCATTTGGCTAAGCGACCTGTCAATGCTGCTTTGCTAAGTAAATACTTGAGTGGATCAATCTTTGCAATGAGTTGAACCTTGTGTGTTAACAGATAGTGCCTCAGTTTAGTGGCTGCCAAGATTACTGCTAGGCAAGCTCGCTCAATAGGTGTGTAATTGAGTTCATAGCCCACCAGTGTGCGAGATTTGTAGTAAATAGCACACTCTTTTCCTTCTGCATTATGTTGTGCCAATAATACACCTAATGCTGTACTTGTTGTTGAGATATAAAGTAGCAACGGTCTACTTGGATCTGGTGGCATCAACAATGGTGGATTCATGAGATAGTCTTTAAGTACCTGAAATGCTTGTTGGCATTTGGCATCCCACTGAAAGCGGATGTTCTTGTGTAGCAGGTGTGTGAATGGGTGACACTTATCAGCCAATTGTGCAATGAATCTGCGGATGGATTGAAGCCGTCCTTGTAGTGTTCTTAGTTGACTGATATTCTTTGGAGGTGGCATGTCCATGATAGCTTTTACCTTTGCTGGGTCAACCTCAATGCCTTTGCTTGAGACAATGTATCCTAGAAGCTTACCGGAGGTCACTCCAAAGACACATTTCTTTGGGTTGAGTCGAACATGGTATTGTTCCAGTCTATCAAAGATTTTATCTAAGATGTGGAGATGCCCATCTCTAGTGAGTGATTTTGCTAGTAAGTCATCCACATAATCTTCCATCATAGTATGCATCATGTCATGGAAGATGGTAGTCATTGCTCTTTGATAGGTCGCTCCTGCATTCTTTAGACCAAAAGGCATTACATTCCAGCAGTAGGTGCCCCATGGACATGTGAAGGCTGTCTTATGTTGATCCTCTGGTGCGATCTTTATTTGATTGTATCCTGAAAAGCCATCCATGAGTGAAAGCATCGCATGTCCTGCTGTTAAATCCACTATGATGTCGATATTTGGTAGGGGGAAATCATCCTTAGGACAAGCCTTATTTAGATCTCTGAAGTCAGTACAAATGCGGATGCCCCCTTTTGGTTTGCCGACAGGCACAATGTTGGAGATCCATTCTGCATAATCAATTGGCATCTGCCCCGAAGTATGCTGCGCTATTAAGGTCAATGGCGAATCCAGCTTTGTGATCCCTGCTTGGTAGATTATCCCTGGTTCGCTTGATTGATAGCCTCATCGTTTTGGAAGAGGTCAAGACATGGGGGATTTGATTGGGTCCATTCGATGAGTTTAGGGTGGATAATGGGCATTACTTCATCGATTAGGTTAAGTTCGGTAGAGGTATCAGTGAGGGTTAAGACAGTGTGGTGAAGGTCGTTGATGGTACTCTCCCTGTCAGAATCAGGCGTAGGATGAGACGTAGGGTCTGTGGAAGATGTTTCCAGCTCAGGAACCCAAGTGGTCTTTATCTGTGCTTCTCCGTAAACAGGGATGTCTTTGCGTGGCGGAGGTGGTGATGTGTCTTCCTCATCTGAAGTGTTAAGCTGTATAGAATCAAATTCCCACTCATGTGAGTCGGTCTCTGAATCACTTTCCAGTAACCGATTGCTATACCATACTGGGATATCTTTTGAGTTAAACACTGCAGGTATGATTGGTTTATGGACCTTTATAGTGATTGGTGCTGCAGGAATTTTGATGGGGATTAAAGGATTTGTTACTGGAATTATTGGCAGTGTTGACTTAGTGGCTTCTGTTGGAACAGTTGGTGCCATAGATGTTGCTGTGGGTTCTGATATAGTTGCTGCTACAAATGGTGTTGCTGATGGGATTACTGGTTCGTTTGGTGGGATGAATGATATTGATGATGGTTGCGGTGGGGTTGGGAGCCTCGATGGGGCAGTGGGGATAGTGCTTGATGGTGCTATGATTATGAAAGGTGTCCTCTTTGCCGTAGGCTGACATAATGATTTGCTGGGTTGTCCTTTGAATTTGAGCTTAGGAAATATTTCTTTCTCAAAGCCTAGTCCTGTATTACCTTTGGGCTTGAATTCTGGTAGTAGAGGTTCATGTCATCCTTGTTTGCAGTATCCCAAAGCACTCTGACCATCATACCCCATTCTTTGCATAATGAGGAGGCCTTTGCCATACTATTCCATAGGAAGTGTAGCTTGCGGTTTATCAATGGTGATGGGATCTTTATAGATCCATTCGGCTAGGTCCTCATCTTGTGTTTCTTCCTCTTGACTCTTTCCAAGGATGAAAGGCGTCAAAGCACATGCTGGCATGATCAGTGGTTGCTAGAGTAACTGCTGTGGTTTACCATATGTTCTAGGGGAAGTGGGCATCTGTCCCACACAAAAGAGTTGACTCAAGTTGTATTCCCCGGGACCTTCCTCTGTGACTTTCATTTTAAGCTTTTCTTGCTTGGGTATAGGGGTGTTCGAACTGGCAAGAGAGGCGGGATTTACATATGATGTGGAGGAAATGGCTTCCCTATTATTAGGAACAGTAATCTCTGGTTGATGGCTGATATTATGGCAAAAAGCAAAGGGATTTGCATCGCCCAGGATTGTGATCTCTGTACCGTTATGTGGGAACTTGATACATTGATGGTAGGTAGATGGAACAACTTGCATGGCATGTATCCAAGGTCTCCCTAATAATAGATTATATGGCAGAGGAAGGTCCAGAACCTGACAAATGATGTGCTTTACCACAGGGCCCACTCGGATTGGTAGTACCATAGCTCCTTTGGATGAACGCTCTGCATCATCATAGGCCTTGATGGTGATCTTCTTGCGAGGATCCACTGATTCTATTGCATATCCCAATGCTGTGACCAACTGTAGTGTACAAATGTTCAGGCCTGCTCCATTATCTATCAAGACTTGCTTGATCCTATGTTGGTTGATAAAGCCTTCAATGTGTAGTGAAGCATTATGAGGTTGTTGGAAAGAAGAGTTGTCACTTTCGGAAAAAGTGAGACAAGGTGATGACTTTAGATTTCCAACCATGGCTTGAAATTGGTCCGTATTCAAATTTGCAAGGACTGATGCCTCTTGGAGTGCTTGATCCAAGATTGTTTTATGAGATGGCGATAGGCGTAATAGCTCTAAAATGGATATGAGCGCAGGTGTTTTATCTAAGTGTTCCACAAGATTATATTGCTTTGGGATGGAGGTGGTGCCTTATGGAGCTGCCTTAATGGTGACCTTGCCACGATGTGTAACAACATTGCAATTTGAGGTGGGATTTTTGAAGGTTACAGTTGCAACTTGTTCATTGGCATCATACAGGTGATTTACAGTGTAGTTATACGCAGCCTGCGTATAATCAGTGGTATCAGTGCCTCACCAGGAAGTGGAAGGACCCCTTTGATCTTGTGATGGAAGTGGATTTTTGAACATCAGATGATCATTATTTGTTGTTTTTGGGTCATGTCCTTCAATCTCAATTTCTCCGCGATCAATAAGATCCTAAATGAGATCTTTCAATCAGTGACAATTACTTGTCTTGTGTCCTCATCCTTGATGGAACTCATAGTGTTCAGTATCTCTCCACCATGCTGGTTTGACCTGAGGCTCATAGTTGGATAGTTTTGGTAGAGTGACCAAATTCTGAGAAAGGAGTTGTCGCAACACTGTTTCAATGGGTTCCCCTAAGGGAGTGTATGTGCGTTTTTGTTTTAGTGGATGAGGTCTTGGTTCATCATGAGATGTGATGTGACCTTGATTAGGAGGAACATTTGTGTTATTCTGAGGTGGAGGATTTTGTCCTGCAAACCAAACCACAGGTTGTGCATTTTGGATAGTTCGAGCATCCACAACCCCATCATTGACGATATTCTTATTCTTGTTCCAGAAGTTTGGTTTATCACTATTGAAGCGCGAGCGAGGACCATCTTTTGGTTTGTTAAAGATTTTGATGAGTCCTTTCTTGATGAGTGCCCTTTCACATTTTAAACCCTTGGTGATCATATCGTTAAAAGAGTCTGTGTCTTTGACATCCAGGTGAAATTCCATTTCTTCGTTTAAGTTGGAAATGAAAATTTCCACTAGTTCTCGTTCAGGTAACTGAAGAGAACGTCTACTAGACATTTGGCGCCATCGTTGCAGGAATACTGAGAATAATTCACTTGGTTTTTGTTTGGTGTTGCATAGATCAGCCATGGTGATGTCGCGTTCAATGTTATAAGAGTAATGAGATAGGAACTTCTGGATGAGTTCCTCAAATGTTCTAATGCCACCTGGTAGTCCGGAAAACCATGATGTGGTTGTTCCTCCCAAGCTTTGGAGAAAAAGGCGCATTAGGTATGTGTCCTCATAAGCCACTTCAAGGCAAGCAGAATGAAATTCTCGGACATGATCACGGGGATCCCCCTTTCCTCTATATTTTTCAAATTTGGGTGTTTCGAATCCTCATGGAAAGGGTGGCATATAAAGATTCCTATCAAACGGATAGGGACAAATGTCGTTAAGTGAGAATTGATTGGTCTTAACACCACTATGAAGTTGTTGGGCGAGATTCTCGACTTGTTGCTGCAACATCTCCATTTCATTTGGAGGAGGAGGTGGTGGGTTACCTCCGGGAATGTTATATCTGGTGTGATTTCTACCTCTTTCCTCCTTATGGTGACTTTGTCTTTCTGATGCTTGTCGTAATTAGGCAAGATCAAAGTCAGAGGGGAGTTTGGCTCCTTCTTGAGTGAGTTTTAAGAAGTGAGCATCCGCATTGCTCCTTAGTATTTCATCAAATAATTTGTTAAAATGAGGGTTATGCTGAACCCTTTCGATTGTTGAAGGAGTGGGAGTACTTGGGTTGTCATCATTCGCATTTCCTCCAAGTGCTTCTTGAAATTCATTGAGATTTTCGTCTTCTTCTTCCTCAATTTCTATTTCTCGTTGCCTTGATCGTGATCGGGTTTGAGCCATTTTGTTTGCAAGTTTGTTTTGAAGTTGATTGAAGATGATGATGAGTTTTTGATGAAAGATTGATGATTAATGGATTGTGTGGTATGTAGATCTCTAGCACTCTAAAGTAGATGTAACCGAAATTCCTTCTTTGAATTGCTTGCTTGTTTGATAAGTTTGGATGTGATAAGGTGTAGAGAAATCTGAGATGTGTTACAGATTTTGACTACCTAGCAATGAGAGGATTCACTCATGAACTAGTTTTAACCTGCGTAGATGTGTCTCTTAGGATGAGCTTATCCTAGATGTAGAAACAATCTAAAAAGTGATGTGATGTGTTTGATTCAAGCAATATCTAAAAAGGAATCTTGGGACAAGAACCTCTTAATGTTTTGAGAGTTTTGGGATGGATTGATGATGGAATGATGATGTATGAATGAGATGATGGATGTTTTGTTTTCAACTTCAATAAAAACTTTGTGTTATAAATGGGACAAACTCTACTTCTTCCCTTTCAGGCGTTGGTGGCACTTCTCGAGCTGTGTTGTAGGTGATACAGACGTTTGGGAAGAAGTTGGGATTAATCTTTCCTCCTTGATTTTTGTGATAACTTAGAGCTCTATATTGCATAAAAGCTCTGCAGTTCAATGATTCGGAATCAAACTCGTTTGTTTTGCCTTGAAGGTAGAGACGCATGCGATGTAGAAAGACTCTATGGGAGACAAAGATTTGTCGATTGAGATAGAAGAATTTCCTCCTTTTGATCAAAGCCTTTGAGCTTAATGGTCTCCTTTTCAAGTTGATATTCTGATGACACTTCTTCTTTCGCAAGATGTGAAGAATGGTCATAAATTTTGACTCTTTGTTTGTTTTGCACTTTGTTTTTGGTATTTTTGGTTGTTTTTGAGAAATGTTGGATGAGTACTTTGTTTTTGGGATTGATCTTCTGATTTTTCTTTGACAAGAAAACAAAGCAAGCACACAAACACAAGAATGTAGCCTCAAAGGCACAAATGAGTATGGGTCTAGATCAACCCAATCCTTGGACTTGTTTTTGACCCTTCCTTTAGATGTATTTTAAGGTGTATTTCCAAAGCCTGAAGTCGGCTCAATTTGCACTAGGTCTGTAAAACGAACACACTTCAAACACTTTTTATCCCTAAGGTCAAATGGCCAGTTGTGATAAATTTAGCCCACATCTTGATATTTCTTCGACTTTGGTACTACATACCTTATGAATCCCGTCGTGGCAGGTAAGGATGTGATATACTAAGTCTTGCACAAGCATAACAAATAGATGATCCCTATGATGGGGGAGTCACCACTTTTATCAAGCCACAAGTGACTTTTCAAAAGGCTATGTTTCTACTCAAGGAAATATGTATGGTGAGTATCTTGGGAGCAAAACCTTCTATGCTCTTGCACTAAATTGTATCTCAAATATCCTCAATCAATAGAATGGGTGGGCTACTACTTAAAGGTGTTTAGTCATGTTCGATGTTTTTGGACATAAGTTCATTCTGCACTGACTCACTTAAGAGCCTTGTAACTGGTGGTGGGGCCCATTTGTCCTTTCGGCCAGTTACACTGTAGGAACAGCTATACCCAAGGCTACAGCTTTCGCTCTCACCTGATTTCTATAGCGGCTCGAAGGATTTACCGCTCGAGGTCGCTCCCAAGAGTATCGATCCCTTGGCAGGCCTCTCTTAAAAAGATAAAATTTGAGTGTTACTAACACTTTTCTCTTGCACCTAGGACCACGAGAGCCAAGGGAGAGGATAGTGTGTGTTAGGGGTAGGACCACTCAACTGACTTTTTGCACAAGCGTGCCAAATACATAAAACACTTGTTCTTTTTAATCCAGCATTTGCAAATGTGATCTAACTATTTGGAGATGTTGCTCCAACAGCCATGGTGTTCGTTTTAACTTCAATGGCAAAATGTGTTGTAATCTAAAAATTTGGAAATCCTGGTCAACTTAATGAAAAACATGTTTTTGCTTGAAGTAAAATTTGTTTGTAAAGAAAATCAAAACAAGTGGATTGTGTATTTTATTTGCACCAAAATTTTGAAGTGTGGATTGTAAATTTTAGGTCCAAATTGATGCAAGGAAATTAAATTTGTGTTGTTGATTTTAAGCACCAAAAGAAAATGAGTCCTAACTAGAAAACAATGAAATTTTTTTTTTTTGTTTTGTGTTTTTCAAGT
The DNA here is from genome assembly GCF_030272615.1 of Cryptomeria japonica. NCBI lineage: Eukaryota > Viridiplantae > Streptophyta > Pinopsida > Cupressales > Cupressaceae > Cryptomeria > Cryptomeria japonica. Next base: position 596,389,098 of record NC_081412.1, on the reverse strand, counting down.
TCTTTTTAAGCACTAAATGACAAATGTGTGATTTTTATTGTGAGTTGTTAACCTGCATGAACAAAAACAAGTTAGTAAAAATCGATGTTCAAGGGGGGCTTTCACAAGCCTAAGATGTTCAATTTTTCGGTTACAAAGAGACTCGGACAACACTCTGTCGCAATAGCGCTAGTCTGCGTTTTTTTTTTTTACAGAAGCGCTAATTAATACAATAGCACTAGTCTGTGTTTACATAAGCGCTACTTTACACAGTAGCGCTAAAAGAACTGGAGAGACAGCAAAGACAGAAGCGCTATAATTTTCACGATAGCGCTGAAATAATCCCAAAAGCGCTTAAACAATTTCAAAAGCGCTGCAACTTTTACAATAGCGCTATTGTAGGGACAATAGTGCTGAAAGAAAAAGTATCGGTAGCGCTAGAACGTGTTCAATAGCACCGAAGCGTGACCTGTGTGGCACTTTCAACAAGTAAAATATGTTAATTAACAAAAAATATCAGAAGGTTGCATGTTCGATTCACGTCGAGTTCACCAAATGATTCCCTCCTAAATGGCACAAAGTTAGTCTATGATCAAAGAACACAAAACACACAAAACATTAGTGTTAATCAATCTAAAACTAAATCTATGAAGGCATACCAAAAGAGACACAAAGAGACATGCTAATATATCTATTAAGTAAAACAAAGATCATGAGACATCTCCAACTGCCTCTTAGCATGGCCTTAGCTTCTTCTCCCTTGTTCCTCTCCTCTCCAAGTTCCAAAATAGTGTAGCTCTCAGCAGCTTTTTGCCCTATGGATGCTTATGGAGGATTGAGATTGTAGTATAGCTCTAAATATGAAATAAAAAGCTAATACTATGCTAAAATGATGTATTTTAACCAAAATGATAAGATGTTAGATTGCTTATGCTAAAATGCTCTCTAAAATGTCTATAGCTTAGATGCATACAAGTTTTCAGGATCTGGATTATGAAGGAATGGGCTCTATTTATAGGAAAAATGGAGCAATGGATGGCCAGGATTGAAGGGTTTAATCAAGGGTCAAGCTTGAAAGCTGGGGATCCATGTGCACATTGGCACCAATGAAATGATGACAAATGTCCACATGGGGTTGGGTTGAAAGAAGAGGTTGGAGGCTTTAAAGGCCTGAGAAGACCTCATGGTTATCTAAAGGCTAAGAGTCAAGTCTAAATTAGGATTACCCACTGGACTAGGAATTAATCCAAGAATAAACCTTTGTGCAAATGATTAAGACATAATCATGGTCAAAGCATTAAAGGCTTGATGAGAACCTTGGGTTGGGTAGAGGTTGAGTCAAAACAAATGTTTTAACTATGTGGAAGGGTTTGGGTTAACCATTAATGGTTTTTGGAGACTTTGGGGATTAAGTGGTTGAAGGTTGAAAGCCTTCAATGGTTATCAAAGACTTTGAGCCATTTAGTGGTTGAAGGTTGAAAGCCTTTAATGGTTATCAAAGACTTTGAGGGTTTGAGAAGTGACTTCCCTTTTGCTTAGGAATGTGACAAAGTTTAGAGAAGGGGTTAGGTTATTTAGAAGTGATTAGAAAATTCTAGAAGGGGTTTAGGCATACAAGTGGATTTTGTAGGAAAATGCAAGTGGGATGGGGATAATGATTTAAATAAATATTTTATTTAATTTATTTAAAAGAGGAAAAAGGGATTTTATTAAATAAATAGATTTTATTTATTTAATTGAATGGAATTTGATTTAATGAATTAATTAAAATAAATTGAATAATTTATTTAATTAATAGAAGAATGTTTGGGGATGAATTAATTAAATATTAATTTAATTAACTGATGGCTAGTGGATTTTTAATCAAATAAATACAAAATATTCATTTAATTAAGCTGGACAGATTTATGTGACTACACATATTATAAAGCTTAAAAATTATAATAATTGTCATTGCCACTATTATTTCCAAAAAAATTGCAAACTAGTCAAACTACAATAACAACTGAAAAAGATATAGACAACTTTATTAAAATATAATTAGTAAAAAAAATCTATTTTCCATCATTTTAAAAAGACATGCTAGCCAGATAAATACTTCTCTTATACCTTGTGATTCAAGAATACAAGATCTAATCAAATTCTACCTATTAATTTTATGAATACAAGATCTGATCAAATTCTACCTATTAATTTTTTTAGTTTTTTTTACTAAACTCCATATTTATTATCTAGTATTACTATTGAATTAAAATACACATGAATCTATAAAAGTTGGCTTAGGTGGCTAGGTCTAGGTGGACGTTCATACTACTAGCCTTCATACCTTTATATCCTATCCAATCAAATTTGAGCTATCGAAGGGTACAGATTCATTAATCAAATATAGCTCCCAATAGTACTGGTGTGTATTCCGAAGTAATGAAATATAGCTCCCAATAGTAATGGCAATGTTTTATTCGGTGCTACAAAGATAGTACAACGACGAGCCGCAGAACGAGAATATTAATGGCGAGGACCCCAAAAAGGGAAAAGAACCGTTAAAAAGAGCTTGTGCATGTAAAAAGTGACGACGGGAAACATAATATCAGTGAAAACTTCACGGGATATCTAACGATCACTAGTGTTTTAATCGTCTTGCAAGGTCTCTCCGACAATTAGAACCATTGATTTGTAAAGTGAATTGGAATACTTCATAAAGGGTACGCCGAAGGCATAACTAGCAATTGTACCTTGGTGTGCAATGGGTATGCCGAATAAGCATAAAAGGACAATTGGAGTAAATTTTGATTTTTTTTGGCCTACATTTGTGTAGTAGATAAGGTCATTTGGTTGACCATTTAGCAAGTAATGTTGTTTGTCCAGCATAGGTATGAATGGAGAAGTGTTAGCTACAAATCAATTATGCATCCACTTACAAGGATCTAAACATGATTGAAATAATGTTTGAATTAGGAACATAATCAGGTTCAATTACCAACAAGGTCATGTTATGCTTGCAACAAGGAGAGAGGAATGAGGGAGAGATAGAGGTGTAAAGAGGGATATAGAGAAAATGAGAAGGAGAGATAAAGAAAGAGATAAGACAAAGAGACATAGATCTAGAAGAGATAAGTATGATGAGAGGGAGAGAGAGGGAGAGATGGAAAGAGATGAATCATGATAGGAAGTTATATAAGGAGAGGAATAGAGAGAGGAATAATATATGGGTAGAGTGATATGGAGAGATAGAGATAGAGAGGCAAAAACATGTAGGTATAGAGGTCTAGGAAGAGGGAGAGAGGGAGACATATCTAGAAATAGAGGGGTGGAGAGAGAGATAGAGGGAGATGTATGGTAGATTGATGTAAGGAGATAGATAGGGAGAGATAGAGAGATAAAGAGATATAGAGGGAGAGGAAGAGGGAGAGAAGGATATAGATATAGATATCTAGATGATGAGATAGAGTGATAGAGAGTAAAAGATATGAGGAAATACAATAAGATATAGAGAGAGGGGGGGAGAGGGAAATAGAGACAGAGAGATAGATAGAGAGACATAGAAATAGAAAGTAGAGATATATAAATAGAGATGGAGAGACAAAGTATAGAGAGGGAGAGAGAAAGAGGTAGAGATGCATAAATATGGGAGGGAGAGAAGGGGTAGGGATGGAGGGAGGGAGAGATGAGAGGGGAGATAGAAGAGGCTTAGCGAGGGGGAGAGAAATAAGTAGAGGAAGGAGAGAGAATAGGGGTGAGAGAGGGGGAGAGACAGGTAGAAAGAGAGGAGAAGAAGAAGAGGAGGGTGGACAAAGAGAGATAGATAAATATATATGGATATAGAGAGAGGGACCTCCATGAATAAAGAAGAAAAGAGGGGGTGATATATAGAGAGATATAAAAGATCTCAATGGATAATTAATAGAGTTAAATCAAATATACAACTATATATAAGGATTTAAACAAGACTAAAACAAAATCTCTAAATGAAGGAGACAATTAGGGTACATTACTAATAACCTGATGTTATGTTTGCAATAGGGGGAGAGAGAGGATGAGGGGGAGAGAGAGAGACAAGTAAGGAGACAGATATAGAGGAAGATATAAATAGAGATGGAGAGGGAGAAGGAGAGGAAGAGGGATATGGAGAGGAGAGGGAGAGATCAAGAGAGATGGATAGAAACAACTGGAAGAGATAAATATATAGAGAGGGAGAGATCAAGAGAAATGGATAGAAACAACTGGAAGAGATAAATATATAGAGAGGGAGAGATAGGGAGAGAATGTGAGAGTGAGGGATAGAAATATATATAGAGGTAGAGAAGGTGAGATATATAGAGGTAGAAACATATGGAGAGATAATGAGGTAGAGATAGAGGGAGAGATGGAGGAAGCAATATGTTGAAATAGAGAGGTAAATGGATGTAGATATAGAGGTCTAGGAAGAGAGATGAATAGATAGGGAGATGGAGACATGTTTAGAGATAGAGGAGGAGACAAGAAAGTAGAGATATACATTATGAGTTCAATTCCTCTTAAGGCCCATACAACCTCATACTCTTCTAATGAATTTTATGTGTTGATAATAACATTTTAAAATAAATTAACATTAGCTTTGATTTTCTATTCAATAATCATATTAAATTTAATTTAATCTAATTTATTTTATTACTCCTCTATATTATACAAATTTAATTATTAACTAAGAAACTCTTATTTTTATATTTATAGTATCATAATAAATTTATAAATAAATATAAATTAATATTAAATTAAATTACTATTTATTTTATAGTATTAAATTTAATAACAAATTTATTTCTATAATCTATTCAATAATCATATTAAATTTAATTTAATCTAAATTATTTTATTATATCTCTATAGTATACAAATTAAATTATTAATTGAAATAACTATGACTATTATATTTATAACATATAATTAAATTTATAAATAAATAATTACAAAATAATATTAAATTAATTTATTATTTGTTATATAATATTAAATTTAAGAACTTAATTTTTTTTTTACAATTATAAAAAAAATGTTAATAATCTATAAATTATAATATAATATTAGATAGAATGTAAATAATATTTATTATTAATTTGTATTTTAAATCTAATACTCTAATTTAATCATCACTAATTATTTAAATAAATATCTATAAATAGAAAAGGTCAAAGTGATGTTTAGACATTTAAATGAGTGAAAGACGAAATATAGAAATGGTTAGAAAGCATATCTACAATGACCTATAATTGTAGTAGTGAAAATGAAATCTAACTGGATTGATATTTATCTTGATCTCATTTAATTAATTTTTTTTAATTACGAATAATGTTGTAAAGTAGATTCTAAATTAAAAAATGAAAAAAAAAATATTACCCTAATGAATAAAATAAAATGATATATTAAAAAATTCAAAACAAACATATATAGATCACTTACGACAATATAACAGCTTTCCTTTTCAGACATTTTACTCATAAAAAGATAACCATTCATCATAAGTAAATATAAAAAAGGTACGTATTTCTTTGAGCTTTGCTGTGTATTTATCATACAGATCGTGGTAATAATTACGATTTCTCAATCTCAAGCAAATCTAAAACAGTGCTCCCACAACTCTGCAATACGGATTTTAAAAAGGTTCAAGAACTGCAAGGAGTACACACTGGACGTTGTCCTTCATTCATTCGCGCGGCATCATATGCAGATGGCGAAATAGGGTGAAGAGTTATCAATGGTTGAAACATTTCCAATCGTCTTGCACACCTCTAGTGAAATGTACACTGCTGATTAAATTTTTGAGGTCGTCCATTTCATAGAAGGAGACACCTTCAGCATAATTAGAAAACAACATTCCACAGATAATAAAAGATTGCTTCTTTAAATGGTAAGTTCGCACTTTAAACATTTTTCTTAAAATATAAAATTTAAGTGTAATATATAAGTCTTTATTAGCATATTTTCTTAAGGGATTGTAATGGTTTGTTTCAAATGGTTGTACTATGGGCATGTCAAATTGTTGATGTTGAACATAGAGAGTTCATGTAGAGTCAAATTTGTGATTTTGTTAGTTGAAATCCCAATCATAAGTTTCCTCAAATTTAATGCTTGCTCCTTTCCAAAGGTTAATTGCTTCATCTATGGTTAATTTGTTGGTTTTTGTTGGTCGAAGACACTATTAACTAGCAATTGCACCATAAAGAGGTATAGGTTGATTATATAAAGTAATATGATAGAGAGAGCAGTTTTCCATATGCACAAAAGATTCATTTAAATTAATTAAAAATCATATTTTCATATTAAATTAATTTGATTTAATTTATCACTGTTTTCATAACTTATTTTATACCAAAATATTCTATTTCAATCATTTCAGCTCTGTTTATTAACACAAACCAATCAAATCCATATAAATATTCCAAAGCAATGGTCATTATGAGGTTCAAAATTTAATTTCTAGATATGGAAGATGCTTAATCTATAGTAGTAACTTTTATCATCACTATGGTAAATAGTATACAAAATCATTCATTTAGCAAAGTAAATTAGAACAATCAGTGAATTATGGTAAATAGTATACAAAATCATTCATTTAGCAAAGTAAATTAGAATAATCAGTGAATTGTTCCTTAAATTTTAACATAAGTTCTAAGTTTCAATTTAATGAGAATTACTACAACACACATAATTATTTAATAAATGTTTTTTATTTTTAATTTAAAAAAATTATATTACATTAAATTATTTTAATTTTAATATAAATATAATAATTAATTAATAATATACTTATTTATTTTGCATTTTTTCTGTTTTATTCTATAACAATATTTAAAATAATATCCTTTAACATAATATACTTGTATGCTAAAAAAATTGTAACATAATGACAAAATTGCCCCATGGATAAATAGGGTAATCCTATGGTAAGTATCATATTAGGCTAGCCACCTATGTGATTTGATCTTGAGATCCTTTTATGGGTACGCCAACATGAAAACTCATCATCTACACAATTCTTTGAGGGCATTTTTTATTCAAATGAGTCCCATGAACCAAAATAAGACAAAGTACCAACTTTAGCGAAAAATTCCGAAAAATTCAACAAATATCTCAGCCAATAATGTACTTATAAAAAAAAAAATAGATTTAGTAAATTGCAATATTCATTAAAATTAAATTAAATTTTATCAAAATGTAAAATGTGATTCATTTAAAAAAAAATAATGATAAGATGTTGACAAAGAATAAAATTTTATGTTTCATTTTTTTGAAATTACTTCAAAATTGTACTATTTAAATACATTTTTTATATATCAATTTTTATTTATTTATAATTTTTTAACTTCATAAATTTATTTCAGATCAATTTAAAAAACTCATGTTAAAAAAGAAAAAAAAATGTAAGGTAACTTTAAAATAATAATTATATTTTAACAAATAAAATTTTATATAGTCATTTTTAATAATTATAATAGTAATCATTTCAAAACATAATTTTTATAAAAAATCATAAATTTGGAAACATATATATTCAATACTTCAATATACATTTTTTTTTTTTATCAATAAAAGGCCGAGGCCAAAGAATTTTATTAATTTAAAAAATAGATAGAATTACATATACACCTCCATTTGGTGTGGGCACCGATAGGAAAGAATGGAGGGAAGAAAACCTCCGGTCTAGCCCAGATCCCTATTTTTACTTGTTAAAATACAATAACAAATTTTTTGAAATGTTTCTTTCTTTTTCAGATTTTTAATAACAATTTAATTTTGCAACAAATTTATAATTACAAATATATTGTGGAAAATAAAATTCCCTCTTTGAGACCACAAAGTACTTTAAAAATTATGTTCTCTTTCAATTTTCTTTCAATTATTTTGTTTCATCTTGATGATGGTTTAGGGAACGTGACCCCAAACATTGATGCGAAAAATTCTTACACAGTTGAACTCAATAATATATTACAATCAACAACATGAACTATGAAAATCTAATAAATTTAATTTATGATTTAGACATTAAAAAGGATCACCTAAATTTGTCAAGAGCTTTTAAAAGAAAAAAAAAAGAATTTTTTTTTATCATTGATAGGCTATATATAATTTAATAAACTTGGAATGGTAAAAGCTGACCAGTCCTTTAATACAATATAATTTAATAAACTCAATATGGCAAAACTTCACCATACTACTTTACAAATATACCTCTAACATTTAATCTCTTCCATTCCCCCACTCATCGTCAAAGGGAAAAGAAATAACACTACCGCTAACCATTTATAGTCTACCAACCATATCAGCTATCCACCCAATTCTATAGAACTTGCTAATAATAGGCTGGCTAATTAATTTGGCGGCAATATCTAAAGGCACAAACGGAACTCTACACACATGTAAAAAAACCAAGAAAAAACAATGGCAGCATTTGCAAGAAAAAACTATGAATTGAAATTTCTTTACAAAATTGAGGCAAACCAAAATCAATCTCCCTATAGCTCTGTTTCAAAATTAATAGGACGAATGGATATTTTCCATTGTATTCTGGCTTGACATATAAAATGAGTCAATACAATTCCTACCCATTGTGCTTGCATAATAGAAACGACACAATTATATGTTCCTACATGTATCATTTTGGTATATAGAAAATGAATTTTATGCATTGATTTATCATGGAAGCCAATAGAAAGTCTCCATTTAACCATATTAGTCTACATGTTAATCCATACATGTTATCCTTTTGAATGACAATTCCATCCATATTATCATTTAAAATCAGTACATGGTTGCATACATCATGTGATAAACATGAGTTCCAAATCCATAATTTTCAAAATCTCTTCCATAAATCACACCATGAATACATTTTCTAGATCACATAATATTTTTAACTCTACATGCTAGACTATACTCTATGGTAGACACTAAACCAAATTACACTATTTGTCTTCACGTTTATAATAATCTAATGTTGAATTCATATATATTTTTATGCACTAATGGTCTTTTTATGTGTACATTCACATGAGTTTGTTTGAAGTGGCTAGCATAGTTTTAGAAGTAAATGAAGATGAACTTTCACGATAGCGCTACATGTTGTCACTCATGTTTGAGTGGGGCCACACCCTATCTTACCATCTCTACACTAAAACATCTTTTACTATTCATTGCTGACCAAACTACTTTTACAAGTGGAGTGACAACTTTATTTCCTCTTTTTCCTATAATTTTCACAGAATAAGGAAGTGGGAAAGCATGTACGATTTTGTTAGAACAATGCTTCTATAACCACTCAATTTGAAGTTTGAAAATGACTAAGCACTTGAAGAAAATTAGGTGCTATCCCAAAAAAACTACTTTTCTACCATTTGTATATACTGATATCGATAAAATGACATCAAAAAATCAAACTTGCCATATCATTTGAAGCAAAATGGCTATCCAACTAATAAAATAATTCATTTGCTCTTTTTATTAGAAGTGCAATTTATTCTTTATTATTGTCATTATGTTGGTTGCATAGACATTGCCTCAGTTGAAGTAGCTAAGCAATTTTGTAGTTTTCAATCTCAACCTTTAAAAATATAGAATATGGTTATGTGTATATTTTTTATTTTATTAGAGAAAAGAAAATTGTTAAAAAGAACAATGTAATAAATTTTATATGTATTTAGCATTGACTATTATATGTGAGAGAGAAAATTAGGTGTTGTATGAGTGAAACATCTAGAAACAAAGCATTTATCTTGTAAAATAATATTATATAGACATTTTAATAGATCAATTTTTCTTCACAATTACTACATTTAATTTTTAAATAAAAGGAAACAACTTTCAAAATTTTGTAACCTGTTTTATAATTCTAATCATTAATTGTGGAAGGTTAAAATAAGAACAAAATCCATACATTTAGAAAAGAGTACATTTTGTAGTACTACTCATTTGAAAAAGAAAAAATAGCACACATGACAATGCAAGTAAACAAACATAAAAATGAGTGACAACCCAAATGTGGAATAATCCAAGCAAAAGCTCAGAGCATCTTTTGTGAAATAGCTTCAGGGATTCACTATTCACAAAGGTCATAGATAAAATTATCCATGAAAGAAAAGCACATGTATCTCCATTTCATGTGGAAGCACAACACTGCAATCACAGTAGCAAATCCCACTCCGTAACTTAACCCCACTCCCACTGCCCACCATCGATCCATTACAACTGCATCTACACTTTCAGTGGTTGTATTATTCAATTCTTTGTAATTATGTTGTCTACCAAAACCAAGACTCTGTGTCCTGTTTTCAAGGGGAGGTCCATGAAGATTAGGATTTCCTAGAAAGGAAGAAATCTCAAAGGTTGAAAACTGCTTCCCTTGTGGTATTAACCCTGACAACTTGTTGTCAGAAAGATTCAACACAGCAAGGAATGTGAGATTTAAAAGTTGAATAGGAATCTTTCCTAACAAATTATTTTCTGAAAGATCCAAAGATTCCAAGTAAGTCAAGGCTCCCAAGGATTCTGGAATTACCCCACTTAGATTATTTTTTGATATGTTGAGAGAAATTAATCCTCTCAAGAGCCTCAATTCTGAAGGAATATTTCCTGACAAGTTATTATGTGACAAATCCATGAACTTGTCTTGTCCAATTATTTTAGAGTATGGAGTTCTCCTTCCTTTTATCCAAACTGTTACTTCATCAGCAAAATTCATTCCATACTCTCTGTCCACAGTTGAAAGCTCTGGATAATATGAAGAATATTGTAAATGAAAACTTTGTGAATTATTGACCAAAGCACATAACTTGCTCACATCTGAAGGTATATTTCCTGATAATTGATTATCAGGTAAATCTAGAATTTGAAGATATTGCAACCTGAACAGCTGGGGTGGAATTCTACCATCAAATTTATTAGAAGCCAAGCTAAGAATTCTCAAATCTGTCAACTTTTCAATCCAAACAGGAATGCTACCTTCAAAATTGTTATTTCCTAGATCAAATATTTGTAGATCTGTGCAATTCGCAATAGATGGTGGAATAATACCTTGCAACCTGTTACCATTGAGATTTAATGTGCGAAGACTCTGCAGATTTCCTAACTCCTTCGGAATCTCCCCTTGCAAAACATTTTGAGCCAATTTTAAAATTTCCATTCTAGAACACTGCCCAATATTTGAAGGAATCATACCTGTCAACTTGTTCTTTGACAGGTCCAAAACTCTATGATAATCTGAATTGTTACATATAGAACTTGGAATTTCTCCAGTCAAATTATTCCCTGACAATGATAGAGTGTCAAATATCCCAATTGTTGTAGGAATAGAGCCATTAAACCCATTATTTGACAGATCTAATGCATTTGCAGCAAAATCAAGAGCAGGAAGAGAGCCATATAATCTATTCCCATGCAAGTCCACTGTATAAAAACTATGAGATATCTTGCGAGGTAGAGAACCTTCCAGTTGGTTATTTGAAAGATTGAGCAGATCAAGATTAGGAAGATCCCACAGCCACGAAGGAAGATTTCCCACAATGTTGTTATCTGAAAGATCTAGCCAGGACAATTGATACTGCTGGGACAAAAATGCAGGGAAGTTGCCTTCTATATTGCAAGACTGCAATTCAAGAATATACAGGTGGGCAAACTTAGGAACCCAGCTTGTAGAGATGTCAATGACAAACTGATTTTCTGAAAGGTCCAATTCTTCAAGGCGGGTTAGATTTTCAAATAGTTGAAGTGAAATGTTCCCTCTTAATCCGCTGGAACGAAGTGACAATACCTTTAAACTGGCCAACTTTGAAATGCAATCTGGAATTGCTCCTGACAGCTGGTTGTGGCCTAGATAGAGCTCACTCAATGTTGGAAGCTGACACAGAGACGGAGGAATCTGACCACTTAAGTGGTTGTCATTAAGGTGCAGATATCTAAGGGAGGTTAAGCTGCCAAAAGAGGATGGTATACTGCCCTCCAAATTGTTGTACCCCAGATCCATGGTCATAAGTTTTGAGAAATTTGCAATAGAAGTGGGGAACACTCCCGTTAAATTACATTGACTAAGGGATAGCACGACTAGTGAGGAAGAATGGCTTAGCATGAAAGAAAGGTTTCCTTTCAAGCCGTAGTTAGAATCAAGCACAAGATTGCTCATTCTTGAGCGGGGCATGAAATTGGAAGGGATGAAACCATTTATACCACAGGAGGACAGATCAACTGAAACCAATGAGGACACATTCTCAAACCAAGAGGGTAGTTGAACCGGGAATGAATTCTCACCTATATCCAGATGTGATAAACGGGTAAGGTTTGAGAGATCTGGAATATTACCTGAGAGCCCACAGTCAGACAAGTGAATCTGGGTAAGATTGGGAAGACCGCTAAGGGCATCACCCCAGTGCTCAGATGCCATGCTCAGGTTCACATTACTCATATCCAAGAACTCCAAGCTTCTTAGATTTCTTACCCATGCATCAAAACTGCTACTCTTCAAGCATGCCTCATTGTCCCAGAAGTTATCTGAAATATCCAAATGACGCAAGCTTGACATATTTCCCAACTCCAGAGGGACTTCACCGCCAAATCCAGCACGTTTCAAGCTAAGAAACTCAAGTCTATGCAATTTTAAAAGCTGGGGAGGGATAGAAGTACCATTGAAGTCATTCCAGCTGAGATCTAAGTACTGTAGATGCTGCAGATTAGACAGAGATGTACGAACTTCACCAGTCAACTGCTGTTTGAGGTAATCACTAAAATCACTTAAATAATAATCAACCGGATTCCTTAAATCAAGGCGAATGACATGGGATGTGTGGTAAACACAGGCAACACCCTCCCACTCGCAACAGTTGAATCCCCGCCAAGAGGATAACCGACCTTGAAATCCAGCAAGTAACTTCTTTCATCTTGTAAACACCCTGTTGAAAATGGGAATTGAGAATGGAGCATTATTACCCATATCAACAAAAAACCACAGCCCGCAGTCATCTTGAACGAAAGTGGATACATTGCGCAATTTACAATTCTTCCCCTAGTGAGATATAAATAAGTGAATAATTCAATGAATCTTTAAAGATGTTGGGTTTGATAAATTTTGTGTTTTCGCAACACATGACTTGATAAAAACGCGGCAACTTTTAAACTGACTTTGACTTGCAAACACTACAAAACCATAATAGAAAAACCATATCGTCACTTCACACGTCACTTTGACGAATTTTTCGCTTATTTTCAAAGAGAAAGGTTTTTCTATATTTTAATGAATTAATTTGTTTACTCTAGGTGGTAGTTGCAAGTATAACTATAAGAATTTAAAGGGTCGATTTGGAGTGACACATAGTTTATATTTTTTATGGGTTAGGGGATGTAGAATTAGAATCACACATACTGATATCTTTTATCAAATATGTAAAGATTGATGGAAAACATTTAGATACATCTTATTTAAACATAAATATAGGTGATTTAGATACTATTAAATCAAATAAATTGATTATCAGAATTTTACAATTATTTTTTGGAATCTTTATGAGTTTAAAGTTTTAAAATTTTGATTATAGTGTCACATTTAGGAAATCTGAAGATAAATTAAATTACATTTTTAATTTTAGATGTCAAGAAAGTAAACCATCATCTCTCTTTACTAGCATACACACATAGTTCCTTTTAAGAACTTCACATATTACCCTCAATAGACCATGTTATTCTTCACAATACTTAATACAAAGTGTTATGAGATTGATTGAATCATGACTAGCCCCATGTCCCCATGCGACTACTTATGAACATTTTCTGCTTAAATTTAAGCAACTAGAGTGTTCCCGTGCAAAATTTTAATTAGCAAAAAAAGATAAATTGGAATCTTCCCCTATTTTGGTAGAGCAACAGCTACTTAAAAATTGAAAAAAAGGGGGGCTAGAAATAACCAATAGCTGCTTATTTAAAAAATTAAAAAAACTGACATCTGGCTTTGCCATATTTATTCCCTCTCCTTTTTTTGCCTAGAAATTTTATTTGCAAGAATATTACTAATAATTTTATTTACAAAAATAATTTAAGAGAATTGCATAAAAATAACTAGCAATTTTGCTTTCCATGGGGCAAGTGCAGTTGCTGCTAGCCGAAATAAGCTAAGCAGCAGCATGGGGACATGCCTTAAATCATCAAACATAAGAATCTTTGATTTCTATTTTATCTTCAAAGGACAAGATACAAATGATTATATAACATGCAAGATAGATTTCCATTCATAGCATCATTTAAATTTGATTCTTGTTTGCATACAGCTGTAAAGTTCGCAGTCAAGACTGGCCTTGTTTTCTCTTGTGCCTATCATCACGTGACATGTTTTGATACAATTGTGTTCCCTCTTTTTACCCGTCTGATAACGATCCGATTTGTACAAGTTGTTATGCATAAAATGGTCAAAAAGTGGTCATTTCAAAGTGTTGCCTGATACTTGATCTGTATTGCGCCAATAACCGCACACAACAAGACCAATAAATATTTATAAAATATCTTATAACAATTATAATATTCACCCTTTTACAAATTAATATGTACCTAAATATATTAATTTAGGCATATGTTTAAAGCATATTTTATATATTATAAAGTTTAAAATGGGTGGTCAAAAAATTTGTTGACCACCCATAACCGCCTTCCTGCGTACCTGTTATGGGCCTACTTGGCATGAAATACCGTCAACTATGTTGCCCTAAAAACTTTGGAAAATGAAGATTTTTGGGGGCGTTTTCATTGTTTGCTCTGCAAACCTTATTCTCCACCATTTCTCTTTCCACTTGACCGTCTACAACACCAGTCCTTCTGCTCTCCCTCTGCAAGGTAACCCACGTGCTCTTCCTCCTTGCATATTGGATTTCCAATGACGGTTTATGCTCCTTCGTACCTGCATTATGCTTTGTCTATTGATGATTTCTTTGTATGTGGTTTAGGGTTTCATTAAAATGCTCTCTGACAGTATAATATTGCCGAAATCCTCATAGAGAATGGCAAAAAAATTGATTATTTGTGTACTGTTATTCTCTCCATTGTTTGTAATTCCATCATTTCTTTAAACAGTGTTGACGATTTCATTTCAATCATCTCTCGAGTTGTTTATAATGCCACAATAATTATACAGAAAGCCAGAAAAATAGAGTATTATTGCGGTCTACAATGTTGAGGGTTTCATTTTCATTGTTTGTATCATTGAATTTAATAGGTGTACTATTATTGTCTCCATTTGAGGGTTTATAGTCATATATATATATATATATATATATATATATATATATATATATATATATATATATATATATATATATATATATATATATATATATATATATATATATATATATATATATATATGGCTGCAAGCAACACAATTAGCTGACATTAGAAACACAATCATATGAGATTTATATCTCAATTGGATATGGATCAATAGATAGTAGAAAAATAACAATGGAGTTTTGAAAACATTACAAAATATGGCACTATGTCACTTTATAATCATATCACGGTTATAGCTAAACTAAAACCGCAATTAAAGCTATGAGATTTCCACAGTCCATTTTGTATTCTAATGTATTTTTCTGGATTCGATTGTGTGTATTTTTTCCCATCAACATTTCAAATCACACTCCGTGATTCATCATCAGGATGAAAAGAATTCCAAAGACATGAAAGATCATCCTGTCTTTGGAATTCTTTTCATCTTGATGATGAATCACGAAGTGTGATTTGAAACATTGATGGGAAAAAATACACACAATCGAATCCAGAAAAATACATTAGAATAAAACTGCAACATTCAGAGTGCTAAAAAAATATAATTGATCACAGACTTCATCAATTATCCATATGGGTATTAAATGGAGGAGGTGTCACATATTCATGCCTAGAAGACTCTAGACCAGCATAGGTGTTTTCTTGGTTTGGAGGGGCTTGTAAGCAACTTGCTATATGAGCAAGAAATGCCTGGTTTGCACCTGAATTAAGTTGCATGATGTCTGAGAATCTAGGTGCAATCTCAACTTGGATATTACTAATAGTTGCAAAAGTTGGAGACAAGAGGTTCAACATATATCGATCAAAATTGGGTGTTGGTGGGGTACAGGATCCACAGTTGTGATCATATATTTTCTTTTCTTTGGTTGTATATCTTTCTTTTTAGTTGCCTTCCTCTCCCTCTCAATCTTTTCTTTCTCATCTTTCTTTGACTTCTCTTATTTTTGAATCAACCTTTCTTAGGATTCCTGCAATCTTTTTGTTGCTTTTCCCACCGTCATAGCCTCCCTTTCTACCGCATCTACTTCACGTTCTGCCTTCCTCTACTTCATTTGTTCTTTCATTCATTCTTGTGATTCCTCATTTCCTTTCCTTTCAATCTCTTTCTCATTTAGAATTTTAATGTAGTTATCAGATGTCAAGTTCTGTGACTGCCTACTAAGACATAGCACCCCTCTCCTACCTTCCCACAAAGATTGATTCATTCTCTGCACTGCAAGTCTCAAGAATCTATTGATTTTGCTTAGCACTTGCTGCCCATCCTCTTTGGTGCATGGCACAAAGTCATCTTTTTGTTAACTTATGCGAATTTCTTGTTCACAATCAACACCATCTTGCTACTCCTAATTGGTTGCATTAGTGAAGTAATGGATCACCTCTACTCGATCAATTTTTTGGGGAGTTTGCATGAAAAGGGTTACATCATTAGACATGCAATTTGTTTGCACTCTAATATTTGTGGCTTCTTCTTGAAGCAACTTTGGTATGTGTAAAGTGGAAAATTGAACCCTAGTGATTCCCGACCTAGGAGAGAGAAAGGAAATCACTAGGATGGTTTTCACTTGGGAGATACTTTACATTCAAAAGAGGGGTTGAATTCACTAGATCCAAACCCTAGAGTGAATAAGGATCTAAATACTAAGTGAATTGCAAGGTTTGGAATGTAATTTGTCCTCTTTTGTAAGTAGAAGAGTTGACTTGTCGACTATGCAGAAAATGAAGATAAAATGGATGAAATAAGGAGTTATCATTTCTGGATCACGTTGTAACTTCAGATCTGAGATATTTAGACTGATACAGATCTACCCTACAAATTTGGAAAAAATTCAACAGGATTGGGTTGAATTTGCACCTGATCCTCCAAAAAAATTGTGCGTCGAAAAAGGTTTTTCTGTCTCTAAAAAATGA
The DNA here is from genome assembly GCF_030272615.1 of Cryptomeria japonica. NCBI lineage: Eukaryota > Viridiplantae > Streptophyta > Pinopsida > Cupressales > Cupressaceae > Cryptomeria > Cryptomeria japonica. The sequence continues at coordinate 596,371,923 of NC_081412.1, read as the reverse complement.
AGCTTAAATCTATAATTACAACTGTGCACCTGCAACCTACACACAAAAAAGAAGGGACGAAGGGTTGCAGATAGGAGTTTGCCTTAGTCAAACCCCGGTTGAGGAATCAACCTTGAAAGAAAGTAATTGCAAATGCTTAAATGTAAATAATGGAAATGTATACCTTGCAGATATGCAATTTGTTGATGATGGTGGCTTTGTTTCTTGAATGTAAGCACAAGAGTTGCATGAAATGGCATGTAACATGACAAAACTGTAACACACACACATGCTTGGAAATGAATGTTGTAATGTTACTCCAATGGATGAATGAAGAAGACACATGAAGAAGAAGATTTGATGGATGCTTGAAGACTTGGACACTTGAACACTTGATGATGATAATGGAGACCTTCGATTAGTTTACCCAATTTTTTCTTATCTTCGCTTATTCTTGTATATATTATCTTGCCAAATGAGGGAATTAAGTCCCATTTTATACATGCCTAGGAGAATTAATTTTAGTCTCATTGAAGGCCGACATAAGGGAAATTTAAATCTTGGAGAGCAAATTAGGGTCAAGGGTCAGATGGACCCATATTATGGCCACCCAAAGAGGGAGGACAGGGGTGCCACATCCCTATCTTGCCCTATTTTGGGTATTGGATAGGGTCACAAGGTGATACAAGGGATAAAACAAAAGGAGATTTGGAATGATGATGTAGAGAGGGGTCTCAATTGAGTAGGGAAATGCAATCGCTAAGGTGAGGACCTAAAATATGATCAAAATTGCAAGGGTTGCAATTTTACGATGCCACATTTACCCCCACTTTAGCAAGAATATGACTTACACCAATACTATCGATAAAGTAGAGGAAAAAGAAAGATGAAGATGAGAAATGCAGAGCAATACCACAAGGAGTATAAAACATGACTGATCTTGAGGAACAAAGACCCCAATCTTAGGATCTTAACTCACTCAAACATATGCAAGAGTACACAAGACAAAAGGAACAAGACAAACAAAAACAAAACCAAGCACAAAAGATATATGACAAAAACAAAACATGAGACCACAAATCAACTAGCCGAAGAGACCTCGATACTCAAATGTCTCAAACAACTAATTGAAACGCAAAGACAAATGCCATCACATAAACACCAATAATTACATAAAAGAACAAAGCTGAAATCATCCATGAACCATCAATAGTAAAACTATGAGCTCATGAGAGGAAGAAAATAAATAATGTCACATTTAGGAAATTTGAAGATAAAATATATTACATTTATAATTTTAGATGTCAAGAAAGTAAACCATCATCTCTCTTTACTAGCATACACACATAGTTCCTTTTAAGAACTTCATATATTACCCTCAATAGACCATGTTATTCTTCACAATACTTAATACAAAGTGTTATGAGATTGATTGAATCATGACTAACCCCATGTCCCCATGCAACTGCTTATGAACATTTTTTGCTTAAATTTAAGCAACTAGAGTGTTCCCATGCAAAATTTTAATTAGCAAAAAAGGATAAATTGGAATCTTCCCCGGTAGAGCGGCAACTGCTTAAAAATTAAAAATAAGCTTTGAAAAAAACGGGGAGCTAGAAATAAGCAGTGACTGCTTATTTAAAAAATTGACATCTGGCTTTGCCATATTTTTTTCCTCTCCTTTTTTTTTGCCTACAAATTTTATTTGCAAGAATATTACTAATAATTTCATTTACAAAAATAATTTAAGAGGATTGCATAAAAATAAGTAGCAACTTTACTTTCCATGGGGAAAGTGCAACTGCTGCTAGCCAGAATAAGCTAAGTAGTAGCATGGGGACATGTCCTAAATCATCAAACATAAGAATCTTTGATTTCTATCTTATCTTGAAATGACAAGATACAAATGATAATATAAAATGCAAGATACATTTCCATTCATAGCATCATTTAAAATTGATTCCTGCTTGCATACATCATAATCATGCGAGTAACATTGATTCCAAGTTCATGATTTACCTATACATCATGATCTTTTCCATAAGATGCATTTCCTAAATCTTGTAGTATTTGTAACTCTACATCCTAGGCTTTGAACTATGGTAGACACTATGTCACACCCGATCTTTTCATCTTTTACAAGTGTAGTGATAACTTTGTCTTTTCTTTTTATCTTGTAAATATGAAAGAAAGAGGAATAAGGAGGGAAGTGGGAAATGTTTGAAGGGAATCTTCTCACTCACATTTCTGATGGTATGCAGATTTTTGATGGATTAGAGTTTGTCGTATATTTAGAGCTCTCTTGTAAGTTTCCATGGAGAAAACACTGTGTAAAGAAAGAATTATGTGAACTTTGAAATGAAAAGTCATTGGTCTTGTCTACAGTACTCATGCGATTTTGTACAGAAGCCTTCCATGTTGTTTCCACACCTCATCTCTTCCACCCATTATTGACTAACTCTGTCTGTCACTAGGGGAAGAGCACCAATAGTTGAGCACCCTAACTTCACGCTTCTCAAAATCCTACGTGGAAATTTAAAATCACTCCCAATTTTTTACAATAGCTTACTTGGCAAGACCCCTTCTTATAACTAAGCTTTCAGTGCCACATCATCAAGTATGGTGCCACATCAACATGATTTTTGCCAAGGTGTCCAAAACAGCCCCCCCAAAAAGTGAGAACAATAGGCATGCAATAGAGGCCCCAATAGTTGTGCAGCTGATGTGGCTTCACCTGATTGGTTACTTTTTACAATATTAGTACATTTCCTAACAACTATTGGTACATTTCCTAAGGACCATTGGTATATTTCCTAATAAAAATTGATATTTCATGTTTCAAACAATAGGTTTTATTTGTTCAATTTTTGGAACAAAAGGTATCAATAACCCTCACAACAATTGGTACATGCTCAACTACTGGTGCTCTTCCCCTAGTCACCTGTCACTCACACACAGCTGTAAGGTTCCCAATCAAGACTGGTATTGTTTTCTCTTGTGCCTGTTAGCACGTGACACATTTTAGTACAATCATGTTCCCTCTTTTTTCTGCAAACTTTACAAGATCTCTTACGCCACCTCATATTAGATCTAGCAACATCACTACTGAAAGTAATTTTCATGTTTAAATGATGTTCATCCTTACTATAAACCATATTTTTACCTATTTCTCAATAATTTTCACTTGATCTCAAATGTGAATCATGATTCATTGGTGGTTGTGAGTAGGAATTGATTGTTTCTTTATGTCATCCATATTTTCTTTATTATCTTAAGGTTTCATTGAACGAGTTAGGTACGAAGACAATGAATCTACATATATTAGTGTTTTGAATGCACACTTTGATAAGATCTTTGTCATAATGTCTATTAGATAAGTCATCATAAAATAGAATAAAATAGAAAAAAAATAGTGTAGAAGATGAGAAAAACATTTCAAGACACTTTCCAAACAACAATTCAAAAATGGCCAAATTGGAAATCTATGCATGTCCCAGCTCAAGGTGCCTCTAAAGGGATAATAACATTATGGAATCCAAAGAAGGTGATAGCATAACTAGTAAGTGAAGGTAGCAATTGGCAAATGTTTAGTATTTAGTGTTTTGATCTCTCATTTAGAATAGTTAATGTTTATGGGGCCACACCTACACATGAGAAAAAGAGACTTTAGGATACATTATCTACAATCATTCAACAACTTGTAAATCAAAATGTTATCCTTGGTGGAAACTTTAATGCAATTGTCTCCCCTCAAGAGAAAAAAGGTGGAATATGCTCGCCCCAAAAAGACCATTGAGGATTTTTCTTGCCCCCAACAACTTGAGACACACACTTTTTTAGTTATATTCTCACGTCACCCTCTAGATAACCCTAGATACTATAAATAAAGCTAGTAATGTTCTAGGGGAAGAACAACAGTAGTCGTCATAGCTTACATGGCACACTCATAGATCTTAAATGGTATCTCATATTTTGATGACTTCTTTAGTTGTCTTCGTATGTGACTTAACTTCTTATTGCTATTGATCTGGCTTCTGGGTAGTAATGATCTGATTTGTACGAGTTGTTATGTGTAAAAAGGTCAAAAAGTGGTCATTTCAAAGTGTCACCTGATACTTAACCTCTATTCCATCAATAACCGAACAAACCAAGATCGATACATATTTATAAAATATCTAATAACTATTTTTTATTTTTTTGATAGGTAATGGGCCAAAGCCGATAAGGTGTACATACTCTATCCCTTTGTGGGATTTGAACTTGTAACCTCTATTTCAAGAGCACAAGATCTCCACTAGTAGGCCAACTCAAGTTGTAAAATATCTAATAACTATTATAATATTCACCTTTTTATAAATTAATATATACCTAAATATATTAATTTAGGCATATGTTTAAAACATATTTTAAATATTATAAATTTTAAAATGGGTGGTCAAAACTTATTTTTACTACGCATAACCGCCTTCCCACATTATGGACCCACTTGGCATGAACTACTGCCAACTACATTGCCCTAAAAACTTGGGTATTCTCACTTGTGATCTTGTTATTGAGCCTTGCATTCAACTTCGTCCATATATTCTTGTATTTGATAATGCTTTTGTTCCTACATCTATGTATTCTTGTGATCAAATGCAACAAGACATATATTGTCTTCTAAATAAAGTGACTCAAGATGACTACTTGATAAACATTGCAATTTTTTTTGTAGACTTTTGTCTAACGGATTTGGGAGACAACATTGACATATATATTATCTTTGATAGATTTGATTCTTCTTTAGTTTTTTGGGAGGGAACACTCTAACCCTCTTGTTCATTCTCTATATAATAATTCTTTACAATTGGACATGAGCGTGAATACTTTGGAATAATTTGGAGAAAGCATCTTTGTATTGAAAAGAGATAATTGTATTTGGGTCTTGTTCTTCATTCATCTTCATGAAATTTTAGATCATATTTTTTAGCAATATGGCTTATAATGCATGATTTGGAGCAAGCAATTTTCAGCATCAACCTGGGCGCAACTAAAGAACTTTTAGACTCCATACATTTTGAGATTTCTTCCTACATTTCCTTTCGAGAATGGGAAGACATCATTCATATACCTTTTATTTTATTTTTTCCTAAGAGGAAGAATTACATTCAACGATTGTGGACCATCTTCTATATCTAGTTTTGATAATTTGTTATTGACATATTTTCTACTTTGAGGGGATCTTACATGGTCAAGTTCTTCTCTCTTATGGAGATAAATTTTCCTTACATGTGGTTTTTTTCTTATCATTCTTCTTTGAGATTATTTTACATTTTTATCTCATTCAAGGAGGAGTTTTTTCCCACTAAGTTTTCTCATTTTCTATACCTATGAGAGAGTGCATTATATTTGTACAAGGTGCCTAACATGGTCTAGTAGCTAGGACCCATCTTGTAGTGTTTTCTTTTTTGTACCTTCTCCCTAAGTTGCACTTAATTAATGGTGTACAGAGATGATATGCAAATGTGCTTTTGACTAATATTTGTAGTTACTTTTGATGTTATAACCTCCATGTGATTCATTTGAGTTTCTTGGGGAAGTTTGTGAGATTTTTTGGTCAAAATCCAAATCAGATTCCTTCAATCTTTCCTCTTCACTCTCCAATTTTTTCACTTGTTAAGCACATTAATGTTCCATTTCAATGTGGTTCCTACTCTCTACACTCCTCCATTCATCCTTATGTTGATTTAATTTATGTTTATATATTATGTTTCACTAGTATTTTGACCTCATTTTACTCTTATAAAAGAAAATGAGGAGACCAAATGGATATATAACTTCACTCATTCAACTAAAATGGTCAGTGGTCTATCTTATTCTTCCCTTAATAATCATCCAACTATAAAGTTATTATTGGATGATGGTGTTCTATGAAACATGAGATCTAATGAAGGTAGCTCATTTTTTAAGGAAATGGAAGAGGGGAGCCTTATTCATCTGCCCTTTTGATTCCATCAACTATAGTAAGTATTTTTATATAAGGATGACATCTATCCCCACTCTAGAAGAATGGTGACATGCACCTCGTTAGTGGTATTGGATTATATTCTAGTAATGACGAGACCAATTAAAAGCATTGTCAACTACATGATAGTAAAAGTATCAATTATACATCCCTAGGTAGGTCACACATTGACTGGTATTTATACACTAAATCATCGAGGGATTTACTTGTTATTGAGACAAACAAGGGTCCTTGGCAAGTGCAACTACCAGAATACACAAAAACTGGAGCTATTTCCACATAAACTTTATGTCACATCTAGTTTCTTATTTTCCTAATAGTCCTATTGGGGGGATGACATTTTCTCTACTTCTTTTGCAACTCACCCCTGGTGCTATAGAAAAAGCACTTCAACAATAAAGAGATTTTGGGGATATTCACCATCATAAATAAATATTAGATAATTAAATTATTTTAAATTTTAAAATATATATTTAATTTTAATTTTTGAAAATCATAAACTAAAGGTAAAATTAAAGTGATAAGAATGAATAAAACTTAAAATTTCCCTCTAAATTGATTTTACTCAAAATCATGAATAAAAATTTGAAAAATACCATCTAGTTTGTTTGGTTTTGAGCTTGTTCATAAATGCATCAAAGTTTTCTTTTGAGATTTGACAAATCTTAGGACAAAATGTGATTTATCTTAAAGATGTTGCAATGGTTGGGCTTTGGTCCCAGGCTGTTCAAACATGTTAAGATGCTTTTCCAAGGTGGTATTCCATGCCAACATTATATTATTGAGGATGAACCTACCATGAAGGAAACCTGTTTGTTTGGATCTAATTATACCTTTCTCCAATGATTTTATGTGTAACATTAATGCTTTAGCAATGATTTTATAAGAGGTGTTAAGCAAATTAATTAGACACCAACCAGAGATAGAGTCTTCATTTCTCCCTTCTAGGAGAAACTTAATTAAACCTTTATTAATAATAAGCCCTAAATAACCTTGCTCCAAAGCCTCCATGTATAAAAAATAAAAGTCCCCTTAATGTATAGCCACATCATTTGATAGAATTCAACAAAGAGCCCATCAAAACCAGGACTTTTGTAAAGGGGTATTGAGAAGACAACATATTCAAAATCTTCAATAAATAAATCATGATCAATAAATCAACTGTACTTAGAATCCACCTTTTTGGGGATGATATCTTGAATATATTCTTACATGATAAGCTAATAATCAGGCTAATTTGGGTCTTCACAAAAAATAATTCTGATAGAAATTCTTTAACAAAGTCTTCATCTCATCTAGTTTTGTATAAATGTGACTAGACTCATTATGTATTGCTCCAAAGTACTCCTTTTGATGTTTGTAGTTTAAAAATTGGAAGAAATACTTGGAACCTTGATTACCTTCTATAAGAATTTGTCAAATATAGCCAAGATCTAGACTACAATGAATAGCACAAAAGAGACACAATAAATTGATAAGAATAAATTGTATTCTCATCAAGATGCAAAATATGATCAATTGGATTAACCAATGCAAAGAAGATGAGCCTGCTTATAAGGCAAGGCCATATGGATATGTGAGCACACGAACATGACATGTGACCCAATGAGAAACAAGGGTAGGTGAGGGTACATAGGAGAAACAATAAAATATTCCACAAGTGGTGGATCACCCACTAAAGGTGGAATGTAACAACAAAATAAGACCACGAAAGGTGGAATTTCTCCTACATGTAACTTCCCTATGTGCACACTTCCCTAAGTGTCTCGTATCCAAACTACAATGAGATGCATTATCCTAGGTCAACTTAAGTAAAGTTTAATTATGAGACATAATTTACCCCAACACTTTCTTTAATTTTGTGTAATTTGTATCTTATTCTAGCTCCTTGATTGTTATACATGTCAATTTTGTGGAGTTGAACTTCAATAGAAGATAAAGAGATCTAACAGCTAGTATTATTTGGATTGGAAAGAAGTGGTTTTCTAGAGTGTTTCAATTTTCCATGAAGGGATTTCTTCTTATATTTTCTTTGCCAAGATAGCCTTCTTCCAAATGCTTGAAGGAACTCAAGACATTGAGAAATAGAATGATGCAACCAATCTCTATAAAATTATCCTTCTTGGGGCTTAGGTAAGGAGTTCCAAATGCCATCAAGCGTAGCAAGACATGAATAATTTTTTAAATGGGAAATGTTAAGCTTGTCAGGTAAATGGGCTTCCTTACTGCCAAAAAATAGACCCAAAAATAGAGCATAGGATGGGAAAATGATCTGAAAGAGCAGTAGAATAGTCAACTCTAACCAAAATGCCCAAAGGCTCTTGAATAGGCTGGAAGTTGGGTGATACATAGAACCTATCCAACCTACTAAACTTACTCTCATTTTTAATTCTACAATTTGACCATGTGAACCAGTTTTGGGCATGACTAGTATACTTGTAATGAATTGGATCATCTACCCCAATAGAATTACAAAAATTCAACCACTTGTCAAACTCTTCCACACATGCCCAGTTTCTGGAGTTGAGCTTGACTTCTTGAAGTAAAATCACATAAAATTTCCACTTATGGATAATATTCCATGAGAGAATTTTATATTTCATGATTAAGAGGAGTTTGAAGGGTTCCCCTCTTGTGGCAAATCTTCAAAGTGGTTAGCAAGAAAAATAGAAAGATACAAAACTTGATTCTTTTGCAAAAGTTGGGGGGATCTTGACCTTTGTGTCTCATTAATCAAAACAATAGAAGGATCAAGACTTGATTCATTTTTAGAAATTGGGGGAGATCTTTATCTTTGCCACACTGAAGGAGAAAGGGACCTAGAATTTTGACATTTTTATTTTTTTTACAAGGATTACATTGATAGATTATATAAGTTAAGAAGATATAGACTGTAAATTTATGTGGTTTGCATAGTTTCTTTTGAAAGAATCTATTTGTTCAGAATTATTTTAAATCTAGAAAAATGGAAAGTCATAATATTTTTTTTAATATTGTCTATTAAATGATAACAAGGATATTTAAGTTTCTATCTTTATCAAAAACAAGGATATGTAAGTTGGTACTTTAAATCTTTTTGTTAAAATATAAAATTTAAGTATAATATATAATTCTTTACTAGTATCTCTTAGGGTATTCTAATGGTTTGTTTCAAATAGTTGTTCTACGAGCGTGGTGAATTGTTGATGTATTACAATATATTACAATAAAAAAAAATTCTTGCACAATTGAACCCAACAATATATTACAATCAATAATATAGACTCAAAATCTAATAAATTTAATTTATGACTTAGACGTTAAAAAGTATCACCTAAATTTGTTAAACACTTTTAAAAGTGGCAATTAAAAAAAATATCATTGATGGGGTCAAACCAAACGTTTAGCACTAGCTATATATAATTTAAAATACTCAGTATGGCAAAACCTCACCATATTAATTTATAAATATACCTTTAACCTTTCTCTTCCATTTATATTCTCCCCACTATATCAGCTATCAACTCAATTTTGGGGAGCTTCCTAATAATAGTGTAGCTACTTAATTTGGCAGTGGCATCTGATGGCACATACGGAGCTCTGCACACGTATAAAAAAAAACCAAGAAAAACCAATGGCAAAATTTGCAAGAAAAATACTACGAATTGAAATTTGGTTACAAAATTGAGGCAAACCAAAATCAATCTCCCTATAGTGTTGGTTCAAAATTAATAGGACGAATGGACTCTTGCCATTATATTAAGGCTTGACATCTAAAATGAGTCAATACACTTCCTACCCATACGTAGTGAAAATAATTCAAACAAGACAGAGACATTTTGTATTCATTATGGATGTGTGAGGGAGCATGGAAAAGGTTTCATAATTTCACTCTTTTCTAAGGCAAGAAAACGACTATTCCGTAAGAACACGACAACTTCTATATTCACATTTCATGATTAGAAAAGTCTCTTTATCTTATTCCACATGCATACAAATTAATGTATCATCCAGTTACAAGGGGAAAACTAGAATTTGCATTAGAAAGAGGTGTAGTTAGATTATATAAATTAATATGATAGAGAGAGCACTTTTCAATATACACAAAAGATACATATAAATTAATTAAAATTCTTGTTTTCATATTAAATTAATTTGATTTAATTTATCGTTATTTTCATAACTTATTTTATATCAAGAATATTTTATTTCAATATTTTCACATCTTATTATCAGAAAACAATCAAATTCATATACATACAAATACACATGCACATGCACATATACATATACATATACATTTGCAACTTTTACCATAAAGATGCTTAACCTACATTTGTAACTTTTGCCATCGCTATGGTAAATAGTATACAAAATCATTCATTTAGCAAAGTAAATTTGAACGCTAAGTGAATTGTTCCTTAAATTCTAACATTAATGCTAACTTTCAATTTAATGAGCATTACCACGACTCACACTATTATTTAATAAATATTTTTATTTATTTTTTATTTAAAAAATGATAATAAATTAAATTATTTTAATATAAATATAACAATTAATTCATTAATTAAAAATATACTTATTTATTTTATATTTTTCTCCTCTTTTATTCTATAATAATATTTTAAAATATATCCTTTAACATAATGACAGAATTGCCCCAAGGATAGATAGGGTCATCTCATGGCAAGTGTCATATTAGGTTAGCTACTTGTTTGATTTGATCTTGAAACCAAACTATAACATAATGGTTGAATTGCCCCATGAATAGATATGGTCATCTTACGGTTTAACAAGTGTCATATTAGATTAGCCACCTATGTGATTTTTTTTTGAGACCTCTCTATGGATATGCCAACATAAAAACTCGTCGTCTACACAATTTCTTGAGGACATTTTCATTTCAAATGAGTCTCCATGAACCAAAATTAAGACAAAGCTCTGACTTCAATGAAAAAATAAACTAGTAAATACCCATCTAATAATGTCCTTATAAAAAGTATTAGATTAGGTAAATTGCAATTTTCATTAAAATAAAGTTAAATTTTATTGAAAATTAAAATGTGATTCATTTTTTTCAAAGTATCTTTTTAAAAGATTCATAATAATGTACTAATCCCTTATTATAATTTTTTACATTTATTAGAAAACTTTGATGTACAATTTTAATGAAAGATCTCATAAATACTTTATTTTTTTGAAATTACTTCAAAATTATAGTGTTTAAATACATATTTTAAATATCCAAATATTTTTATTTGTAATTTTTAAACTTCATTAATTTCTTTTGGATCAATAAAAATAAAAATGTTAAAAAATTGAATTTTTTCAAGGTAACTCTAAAATAATAATTATAATTTAATAACAAAAATTTCATACATTCAATTGACAAGAGCAGGATGAAGGGGAGCTGGGCAGGAAAAAACATTGAACCCTTGAACTAGGGGAGAAATCAGTACAGTGACAAAAATTGGACTGGTTTTTGACAAGGAGCAGGTGGAGCCTTCAAAGATCATCATGACAGGACCGGTTTTTGACAAGGAGTAGGTGGAGGACCCAATGATCAACGCGGTAAACCTTGATTCTTTGAAACATCTTGATTCAAAATTTCATTTTTCCTATTCTTTATCTATTTCTCAATCTCCAGGTACTCAGGATTGTATAAAGAGCCCTCCAAAGACTAGGGGCATGAAATCAAACGCAACCAAAACAAAAGAAGAGGTTGTTGTTGGAATTCAAACTACATTAGATGGTCAATTTTCAGTCACAAAGAGGTTGTGGAGAGCATGTCGCTCTCCTCGACATCCATGAAGATAATCCCTTGGAATGTCAGAGGCATGACAAGTAAAATCAAGCAAAGCAACAACTTGATTCATTAGGAGAAGATATTATATTCTTATAGAAAACAAAATTATCATCAAAAACTTTTCAATCAATAGTTTCCAAATGGTGTAATTGGAAAGCATCCCAGGTTGCAACCGCATGGGCATTAGGTGGCTTATTAGTCTTATGGGATCCAAAGAATGTACTTGTAGAGTCTATCAGTGAAAGTAATAAATGGCAAATGATGAATGTAGTATTTTGATCTTTCCTTCATAATCCTAAATGTTTATGGTCCTACTCAGACTCTTGAGAAAAAAAGACTTTGGGAATCATTATCAATGATCATTCAGCAATCCTCTCAACAAAATTTTATCAATGATCATTCAGCAATCATTAAGTCTGAAGATATCAATGGTTAAATTGGAGGAGGTTGGCAAAGAGGTTGGATTAAAGGAAACATCTGTCATCTCTATGGTGACAAGTGTCAAGAGGCTTCTAGAAGAGGTCGAATGAAAGGGAACATGTGGGTAGGTAGAATGAGTTAGGCTTAGGAATGGTTGGGTTAGGTGGTTAAAAGTTAGGAGAATTGAATTTAGAAATTCAATTAATAGGAAAAGGCTAATTAATTTCAACAACTCATAAATTTGATTTGTTTTAATTAATTAGAGAATTGGAAGAAATGATTTTGATGGAGAAGAGTTAATTAATTTGAATTAATTAATCAAAGAGGATTATTGAAATGAACCTATTAAGTAAATCCTTAGATTTATTAATAAGTAGATGAAAAGGGGGGATTTTAATCAAATTGTTGATGAATTCAATTAAATTGGGGAGGGAGATTAATTAAATAATTTCTTATTCAATTAATTATCTTCAAACCATTTTTAGGTGTATAAATTTTGCCCCTCTTTGAAGCGAGGTGTGATGACGCGTTGATTCAAAGAATAATCTCATTTTGATGATGATATTGGTTTGATAGGATGCCCCAGCTCTTGATTGCTAAATTTTGGTATGATTATGCCCCTTCGAGAGATCAATTGAGATAATTGAGCTTTGGAGTTTTGTGAAATTGATATCCTGATAGATTTGATTTGATTTCTGCAACTGGGTGGCTGCAAGAAGTTGAGTCCCACTTTTGGGCAAAAAGTGGAAGTGTTTTCTCTGTTTTTCAAATTTTATGTCGATTGATGTCAAAATTTGATGCACTTAGAGATTGAATCTCAAAAAACTTCAGTAATAGAAAATGTAGTGCTCAGAGTCTACTTTTCAAAAATGTAATTTATTTTAATACCCACATTGTAGAAATCCCTTTTTAGTAGGCATGTTTAAAAACCAATTTTTAAAAATGCCTGTTTCAGGACCATACCACGCATGTGTACGACCACCCTTTTTTGATGCAAATAAATGAATTTTTGCAAATCCTTCTGGGAAATGATACCTAAGACACCAAATATTGATGAGAATATTTTTGCTTATTTTTTATTGAATATATTTTTTTAATTAATTTTTAACTGATAATAAAGTATATTTTCAAAACATCGGGTGTACAACCACCATTTTTTGATGAAAATTTCATATTTTTCAATTTTTTATTTTTAATATTCAAAAGAATTGTATGTAGATTGATGCCATATAATTTATTTTTCTAAAATCCTAAAAACCAAAAAGTTATTAAAGTTTTAGTGAACCTTGGTATTTTAGGTTTAGGTTCCACTTTTGATTAATAAATAATACAAAAATAGTAAAAGTAATCTTATCACTATAAAATTTATATTTATGAAATCAGGACGCTGAAAACTCTAATGGGTTTTCGTTTCATCAAAAAATTCAATCAAAAAGGCCCTCAAAAAATTAGGCCAAGGTAGAAATCTGATGTCATTTTACCTTAGTCATTTTTTTAGAGGTCCAAGCATAGGCTTGGTGAGACCAAGCCTATCCCAAAGTAACAAAAAAGCTAAGGAATGTTTCCCGCCCCTAATTTTAAAAAACGAGCGCCCGTTTCGCTTTGTACTGTTGAAAGCGAAACAGGTGCTTGTTTTTAAAAATGGACACCCATTTCTGAAAAGATTTGTTGGGCCAAAATCTCGCCCACAAGCACAAATCCCAATGATTGAATGATTTTTCAATCATTCGCTGACAGGTACGATCTGCAAAGAGAATGTTTTGATTAATCATTCTCTTTGTTTGTCTTATTGTCGATTTGGTAAGGAGATTGATTCGAATTCAAATTTTGGTGTAACCATGGGATCAAATCAACGTAGGAAGAGGCAAAGGAAGGTTCTGAAAACTGAGGAGATTGTAGCAAATAGGGAGAAGGAGGCAATGTGTCAACGAGAGAGAAGATCAAGAATGAGACAAGGAGCTTCAAGTTCCACAATCATTTTAGAAGAGGAGAACATCAATGAGACCATAAATGCTGACGAAGGAAACACAATAGAACCATTTAATTCAGGTGCATCTTCTAATCCATTATTGGATATATGTATAAGAAATTGGTGATTTAGTAGAAGCAGGTTACTTATTAAATGAAATTCTAATTGAAAATCAAACCCCAAATGAAATTAGAAGTCAAGTTGAAAGTGAAATTGAAATCCAAATTGAAACCCCAACTGAAACTAGATCTCAACTTGAAACTGAAATTGAAACCAAATTTGAAACTCCAAATGAAATTGAAAATCCCCCTGCAACTAAAACCAATAATGTGCATGTAGACATGGAAACACCAATTGAAAATGAAACATGTTTGAATGATAATCAAATGAATGAAAATTTTGAAATTAAAAGTGATGTACTAGACAACCTTCCTGGCATGGAGACAGATTAGGACACATGCAAATAGATTGTTTAGACATTTTTTTAATAATAAGAAATTTGGATTTCAATGTCAATTAATGGTACAACTAATTAAAATGACTAAAATGAGAAAAGTGATGAAGAAGTTAGGCTTTTATGTCAAACCCAAGAAGAAGGAGGAGTCTTTAAAACAAGTTGTATCGACTGTTGCTAGTGCATTTGATACAATTGGAAAGAAAACTTGTTCTAAAGATAAAAATGTAGCATGACGGGCAATAACAACAACTTTAGTAAGCCAAACAACTTCTAATAAAAGAATGATGAGTAACGTAAGTGGATATCTTAATATTCATCGCAAAACTTTGTCAAGAGCTGTAAAAAGAAGAGTTAATTTTGAAAGTGATCCAGCAAACAAATTGTGGACTTTTAGTGGTAGACTACCAAGGTCTGATATGAAGTTTACTGGTGAAGTCAAAAATTTAATCAAAAAATTCTAGCACGATAATACGAGAGTATCACCTAATATTAGAGATGTTCTTAAATTAAGGGTTGGGTAAAAAATTTGTGATCCACATCCAAAACACCTATTGGACATGACTCAAACTGAATTGTATAAAAAAATTTTGGATGATAAGGTGTTGACTATTAGCATTTGTCAAAGGTCTTTTGAAAAGTGTAAACCTTGGTATGTTCGAATTAACAAGGAAAGAGTCACATGTTGCAAAACTCATGTTCAATTTCGCTACCATTATGATGTATTTCGATATATACGTGTTACCATGCATAGTAATGGAATGTTCCAAGAATGTGGTATAAATATACCACCTGAAACTATAAAGGGGTTTATTTCAAGTTTGTTTTGCAACCCACTAAATGAACAAAATTTCCTTTTCAATGCATGTGTTTCTGGTGTATGTGATATATGTGGCAATCTTGCATTGTTGGATGAATGTTTGCATGAAAATCTTTCAAATGATTTTGGACAACAATTAATTGATGTTAAAAGATTTAAAACTATTGAGTATCCACTAAAGGATGGAAAGGTTGGAAAACGATGTGATCTAATCACTAAAAAAGTTAGTGTTCATGCATTTATGAATGAATTCAAGAGTAACATCATAACTAAATATGTTAAACACACTCAAAATGCTAGATGGCTCGATGGTCAGTTTCAAATATGTAAGGATACATTTCTTGTTGGTAGTATACTTTCAGTTGTTGGCCTTGTAGAGAACTAAACGCTTGCACCACAAGATGAGGTACAATCACAATACTACAATTCAGTGCAGGTATCAATTTTTGTCCATATTGTCTATAGGCATGCACCAGATAGTACACAAGAGGATCGCAAAATTTTGAGAGAGTAGCATTTCTATATGAGTGATAATAAATTACACTCATTTGAGTTTATCCAATTTTGCTTCAAAACCTTTTTTCAGAATTTGAGGGAGAGAGAAATTCAGATGACACACATCTAATATGGTTTGATAATTGTACAGGGCAATTCAAGAATACTAGAATGTTTTATTGGTTGAGTAGGATTCATAAGAAAACTAATATCGAACACATTTGGAGTTTTTTTGAGGCTCGAAATGGGAAAGGAGAACATGACAGTGCCGATGCATGTGTTAAGAGAGCCCTTTGCAGAGAGCAACTCAAATTCGAGGAAAAGGCTAAATTTAAAAATGCAAGTGCAATTGTGGATTGGTGTAGTGCAAATTTATCCACAGGATCAAGTCAGAACTCTACAATTAGACATTTCTTTTGGCTAGTTAAAGAGGAGAATATCCTTCCAAGATATGATTGTGATACAATAAATGGGTTAGCTAGATGGCATTCATTTAAGAGTTCTAATTCTAACACTTGGACTATATGGACTAGAGAGCTTGCATGTTTTTGTCAATTTTGTGTTGTAGGTGAATGGGAAGAATGCGAGAATACAGAATGGGTCGAAGAATGGCAACACAAATCCTTAACACCTACTAAGACACAATATGAAGATGTTAGAAGAAATGAAGACCCCGATCATGCATTTGCATCAGAAGATTATGATCGTGTTTCAGACCTCATACAACCTAGTAATTTAATTTAATTTATTGTTTATAACTTTAAATTATATATTTTTATGTATTGTCATATAATTTATGATTACATATTTGAATTATAAATTCTAACAAGTTTTATTTCTACACATTGTACTTAAATTTTTTTTATAGGACATGTGTATGTTGTTGTTGCACCTGAGGATAATGATGAGCAGGTTGAGTATTGGCTAGCTAGATGTGTAGAACCTAAGAAAAAGCTGATATGTGATCAAGTAGATGATGATGGTTTTTAGTATCCAGTTGGGTCTGTTGTGGTGGTTGGTACATGGCTATGCAAATACTTAACAAGAAGCAATGACTTACCAGCTTATGAAGACTACCAATCAGAAAAGAAGATTATACACTATTCTCATTTGGTGGTGGCAACAAACATCAAATTAAAAATATACAAAGGTAGACCTGCTAATAAGGTATTGTGGACACTTTCAGTAGAAGAGCATGAGGCAATCATAGACGCATTGCAGAAGAGAGAGGATGCAGATGGTACATTAGGTTGAATCAAAATTATATGCATGTAAGTTTGTGTTACTTGTGTGAACTCTTTTATATTTAATCATAATAATTTTTCTTTGTCCCTTTAACATTATATTTGTCTACACTTGATACAATTTTGGTTTCATAAACAACATTGTATTAGTTATCTTCTTCTTAATGTTATTTTGTGCACATTGTAATTGTGTTACAATTGAATTCTAATTTTTTATGATATATTTATTTTATTGTAATCTCTTCATAGATTAATTGTAAGTTCAAAGATAGAATTATGTCTTAAATATGACCTGACTCTTTATTTATCATTGTATGACAAATCTATATTTATAGTGTACTTTTTTATTTTAGTACCATGAAGTACATGCTTTTCATACCACTACTATCCGCACTAATAAACCATCAATACACTAGTAAAGTAGTGTGGTCAACTTAAGAGGAAAGTCAATACTATGTTTGTAGCTTCCTAATAATTTGGTTAGCCTTAGTTCCATCAATCTATTGGATTCCTCTATGAGATTCATTTATAATTAATAATCCTTTTATATAATCATGACAATCATGATTCCTCTATGAGATTCATTTTTAATTAATAAGTCAATACTTGTGTGAACTCTTTTAAATATTTAATCATGATAATTGTTTTTCTTTGTCCCTTTAACATTGTATTTGTCTACATTTGATACAATTTTGGTTTCATAAACAATATTATATTAGTTATCTTATTCTTAATATTATTTTGTGCACATTGAATTATAAACTGTTGCACTATAAGATGATCAATCACAATGTTAATATATAAAGTCATAAATAGATCACATAACAAGTCATAAATAAAAAGTCCTATATACAATCACATAACAATTCCTGATGACATAATAACAAGTCTTGAAATAATAATTTAATAAGGAAATGACATTAAAACAAGTCCAAATAACATAATAACAAAACAATGTATCACATATATAATCACTAGAGTGCGTCAAATCACATAGCACGACCTGATATCATAATAGAAAGGAAATGACATAATAAAAAGTCCTATATATAATCACATAACACATAACAACAAGTCCTATACATAATCACATAATAACAAGTCCTAGGATAACATAACAAGTGTCATCATAAAATGTCCACAATACAATAACATGACATGATCTAAAATATACAATCTAAGAGCTCGCATGCATCTCATCTGCAGTCTTCTTCACTCCACGTGAAGGTAGCTGAGATGAATCATCCTACTGCACGTGGTCCTGAGATGCACCATCCTGTGTCTGTGCAATATCAGTGTCTCCACCCTCCTGTGTAGTATCAGTGACTCCACCCTCCTGTGCAGTATCAGTGTCTGCACCCTCCTGTACATTATTAAAAGATTTTACATGAGAAGAAGTTGCTTGCATAATTCACTTATAAAGTAATTAAATACTAAAAAATTTATAATAAATTACCATACGACCGTGCTCTACAATGCCCTCACTGGTACGTGGAGGTCCATTATCATGAACAAGAAAAGTGGTCGTAGCCAAGTCCTGCAAAAAAAAACATTGTACATCAATTTTGATAATCCCTATAAAATCCAAGTACATAGTATAAACAAATTAGAAATTATTTTTGTAATCATCGTGCCTCAAATGATAATGTCGATGGTTGCATCCAGCTCAACCCCATAGCCGTACCAATATTGGTAGTGGTGTTGACCTAGACAACATATATAAAGTATGAATCAAACTTGTATATATACATAAATTATAAAGTATATATATATATATATATATATATATATATATATATATATATATATATATATATATATATATATATATATATATAGACTACAAGATTATCACAGAAAAGCATACATGTGATGCAGGCAAAGTAACTGATGGTCGAAGGCGTACATGTGATGCACCATCAAACATTCTAGAAGCCTACAATTGCAAAAAATAATGAACATGAATCAAAGTTGTACTTAAATTATTAAGCATGTAAACACTTCAAATAAATGGATCAAAAACATACTAGTGGTATATGAGGCTGACCCTCAGTGGTCCATGGGTCACGTGAAGAACTACCCACCTCAGTGCTACATGAAGCACCCTACAAAATTGAAAAAACATATCTTATGTAAATCATTACATTAAAAAATTTATTGTTTATTTTAAATGTACATATCAATACAATGTATCTAGATGAAAGTGCATACCGTAAATGGGGCACCAACATCTCTAGGTATTGAGGTAACATGTTGTCGGTTCCTCAATGATGTGGTATGATCCATCCTCTATTCAAAAAAAATTGACTCATGTTATGGTTCATATGTGTATATATAAGGAATTTAATATTGCACTGTAAATTATACAAATAAATTTGTACCTCTGTAGGCTGATCATCATCTGCCCACAGGAGATCAACATATGAAGAGATGGCATCAGCATGTGCAGCCTCCTCGACATCATCATAACCACCATGGGCAGCATCAACATCATCAAAATCACCATCTCCTCCAGGGGCAACCTCACTCTGTGGACCCCTACATACATCCCCACAACTCGTGCAAACATGTGCTAAGCAGGGGGCAACCCTCACCTCCCACAACTATTGTACCAAATTGCCCAATAGGGTACTCAATGAACCTAGAGCAGAATCCACTGCTCGATGATGGGCAGGTGTTGGAACAACTGGTGATGGAAGATGAACCAATGGATCATTGCGCACACGGTTTCTAACCTTGTCGCTTACTTTTTCTCCTAGCCTATCCTGGGGCATGCCTCTCCCAACCCCCTGAAATGATCTAATATCAAAGTAATTGGGCTTTTTGCCCAATTCAAATTCCACCCATAATTTCTTCAAAAAATACATCGAGACCTACACCATCGAATAGAGATCCGTAGCTAGCAATGCCCAGGTGCCTACACCATCGAATAGAGATCCGTGGCTTCTTCGGATCTATCTCTTCACCCATCTTAGGGTTCACAAAATATTTTTTCAAAGCTATTTTTGTTATTTTAAAGTCATTAACTTGTTTGTATGTGAGGCCATCTGCATAAAATGCACGCAATCCCTCACACCAGCTACGATAGCTATCTAGCTTGCTATCCAATGCCTACACAGATTGTACAATGCCTTGCATACTATCTGCAAGGCGTAACAACTAAGGGGGTGGATGAGGCTCATGCCTAATAGTGTGAATATCTCTAATCAAAGCATCAATATTTGTCCTAATTGTCTGTCGCAACTGATCTAGTGGAGGTGGAGGTGGAGGTGGAGGTGGAGGTGGTGGTGGAGGTGGAGGTGGAGATGGAGGTGGAGGGGGTGGAGGTGGAGGTGGTACTATACCTAATAGCTCATCTATCTCAAACTCATCCATCATGTGAAAATAATCTGCATATATATACAAACATGAAAATTTACAATTACAATTACAAACATGAAAATTTACAAACTTGAAAATTTACAATTACAATTACAAACATGAAAATTTACAATTACAAACTATTTAATTTACATTTCACCTTCCAAAAAAAATTATAATTAAATACAATTTAGCAACTTAAATATAAAAAAAGGAAACTCACATAGATCTATAATATTATTAATAGGTGGGTAATAATAAGCATCATTTAAGAAATATTATCCACTTAAATCAAAGTATAAGAAAAATTCTACAAAATAAAACATCATAATATGCATGCAACTCAAACAATACTTTTTAACATCTAAAGATGAATTAGTATAAGTTCCATCAAAATCATAAAAATAATCATAAGTTAAAGTCATAAGTTATATCTAAGAACTTGTCAATACATGTACTACTTTGTTGTGTTCTTTTCTAGAATCATTGGATGATTTAGTGATCACAACTAGTAGTACTACGCTAAGTTGAAGCTTGAATAAATGACCATTTTTTGTGATTTCACATTCTAGTCATTTACTTGGACATCTTGGCACTTGAAAATGATCATCTTACATGAGATGAATTTGTTTGATATGTTTTATATGTATTGATTTTACTGATTTTTAAAGGTTTTATTTGAGGAGGTATCATAGGTTTCTCTATTCATCCTTTTGTGGTAAAATTAGAAAGGGATAACTATGATTCTTTTGTAAAATGGTATCTTCATAAGTTTTAGGTGGTGTAATCATTTTCCTTTTATGTATGGAGTCATACCTAAACTAGAAACAATAGAAAATATATAATCTTGGTGTAACATCATTGACCATGTAGGAGTGATTTGATCTAGTATCAAGATCATGATTTTATGTGTATTGCATTGGATATTGATTTCCCCCTCACACTTTGGAATAGACTTTAGGAGATCCATGGAGACCCTCATATATCTCCATTCCTAGAGGATCCTATTGTAGATTGCTTCATTCCCTTTGCAGATGAAGATCACATACCCTTCGATGGTGATACTTAAGAGGAAATTCATTATATCATATTAAATAATTTTCAAAATATATTTTAATTATGTACATCAATTATATCAATTAGAATAAACATTTGGTAATTAAATACAAGCAATTATCATAAAAAATTTAGAATCAATTCATTCTAAATGTAAAATGATACATACACATATAAATATATAATCAGTTTTTTAATTTAATATATACTTGGAAAAATAAATTTATATAGACATGTAAATTTTTAAGTAATTTAGTAGGGTTTATAATGAAACCTATCCAAGAAAATTTGTCATATATTAGAATACATAACTCGTCTACCCTATATAGACACCACCCTCAACTCTCCCTTCTTGATGGTTCTTATTTTACTATTTAAATTAATGCTTTCACATAATATATAATACATTCACTTCCAACACACACTCTACTATTTTCATGTGCATTTTGCAAACCAACCAACACTTTACTAATATTGCTACAATAAGATTGCAATACCTCAAACTCTTGATGTACACCTTCTATTTATACTTTCTTGCTTTCCATTTGAGGCAAGTAGGCCACTAAGTCCAATCCTTTCGAGAAATCAACAAACATTTCTTAGACAACCCTACCTTGATTCTCCCTTAACAATTTTCATGTCCATAATTAAAAGGAGTCTTAAGATCCATTTTCATAAGCCTACATTAATAATGAACATAATTAGGTTGAAGAAAAACCCCTCTTAGATAAAAAAATTTGTGATGTTACCTACCTTCATACTTGTCTCTTCTAGTGCAACTTTCATGAATCCTAGAGTTTATTTTGATTTGTAAATAAAGATTTGGTTAAACCTTTTGTAAAATAAATTATTACAGGGTATTTGATCCTTTCCTTTCTCTATGTTTATTATACTTATCATCCAATCCAATGGAAAAATACACTCTCCTATAACCCAAAAAAACTAAATTTAACTCTAAAAGCTCCAATCAAAAACTAAATATATGTTCCATTTGATACAACACTTCTAGGAAAAACACTGATCACTAAGCACCATTTAATACCATAAGCACCAATAACACTCTTTCAAATGTTATAGCACCACCTTTATTACTAGTCCATTAAATTAGTATTCTACAAAATAAACACTAATCTAATGAAATTAAAACCATTTATTTAAAACTTATAATTCTCCTTAATAGAATCCTTATCAAACCTCAATAATAGTTAAGGAACATTAATCCATGGTGTCCAACTCAATTGCTTAGGACATGAAAACGTTAAAATTTCAGACACTAAATATAGCCGCCATTACGAATGCTTAAGGTGGTTGATAACATACATGTTACTCTAAATGTTTTCTTGAGCTAGGAATCATGGTATATCGCCAAGTTATTGAATCTTAATCCAATGTTTATGGTTCTAATTAAAGATTATAATTAAAGATTATAATTTAGGGTTTAGGGTTTAGGGTTTAGGATTTAGGGTTAATCAACCAAGCTAGTCAAATTTCTCCTCGGACTTGTTCATTTTTTTTTCTATTTAGGGTTTAGTGTTCGTTTTTCTGTTCAGGGTTTATTGTCTATTTTTTGCGTCTAATGTTTATTGTTCATTTACGTTTTTGTTTTTTGTTTTTTTCCTATGGTTTTTGCTATTCATGTTTTTTGCAATATTTGAAAACTGAAAACTATTTTAAACATGAAATAAAAGACGATTTTCAAACTTTAAAACATAAAAATTAAAAAATAACAATACATTAACATTTTTTAATGAAAAACAATAAAAATAAATAAAATAGAATATAAAAAATAAAACTAAATACCTGGAAGGAGGTAAAAATGGTCTAGGGGGTCAGCTGAGGTGGAAAAAATGGGTACCCATGCTCCTCAGAAACGCCTGCCTGTTTTCCAAACAGTAAAAATGATGGAAAATGGTTAAAAATAAAAAATAAATACATTTCAAAAACGGGCGCCCATTTTTTTCAAATCGGGCACCCGATTTGAAATAAATGGGCATCCGTTTAGCTTTGGGCACCCGTTGCTAAATAGACACCCATTTTTTGATGGCTCGGGCACCCAAAGCTAAACGGGTGCCTGATTTGTAAAAATCAGGCACTTGTTTCTAGCGGGCTCATTTCCCAACCCATGGACTTCCACAGGATTGGGACCCAACTTTGTACGTTTACCCAAATGTTGTTTGATGAAAATGTGAGTTATTCGATTAGCTTGATTGATTAGATTGATAAGATTGAAAAATCTTGATTGATTAGATAGATAAGATTAAGAGTCAGTCTGGTTTCAGGAAGGATTCATCCTATATAAGACATAGATCAGAACATCTGGTTTCAGGAAGAATACATCTTGTATAAGACATGATCAGAATTAGATTGTCTGGTTTCAGGAAGGATACATCATGTATAAGATGTGATAGAATTGATTAGGTTTGATTGGTTGATTTGATTTAATAAGGTTGATTAGATAAATAACTGACAGTTTGTTGATAGAAAGTTGCAGAAAGATTTGGATATGTTGATGTTGATTCTGTTGAGAGAGATAGCACAAAATTTTCGTTGGGTGGGCAATATCTGAAGAGATATGAGTTATTTGCCTAATTACGTATAGATTTAACCTTGGATAAAAAGGAGCACGCAGGATCCCATGCAAGAATGAAATGTAAACCTACGACCAGACTAGTCGCTGGATTATTTTGCATTTTTGTCATCATTGAGCTTTTGAAATGTGGGAAGTGAGTGCAAACATTGATGGTATAATTAAACCATGATGACTTGAGCACTATTTTTCTGGATTTTGATATAGCAAGTTAGCACAAGCATCGAGGTATAATTGAACCGAGATGACCTGAGTGTTGCTTGCATAGAATGGGTAGTATTAATCATTTTATTATGCAAATTGGAAATGTCTTCAATGATACTCTGATGATCATGTCCTGAGACAAATGTGTACATATTAGTGATTAATTTTCAGATAGCAGACAAGAAAAATATCATGTTCCTTCTTTGTTCCTCTAGTCAAAGACATCCTGGAGTCACTCAGAAATCATGATAGCGAAAATCAATATAGAAAAGTTAAACAATCATGTTAAAATCATTATCCAAAAGATATTATCCACTGAAAAGTGTGTGATGTGTTTAGATTGACTTCGTGATAGCTTGATAGTTGATAGTTTGATCTTGTGTTCAACATTGGATGTGTCTAAGTTTTCGCTTGATAAGAGTTGTCTAACTATTGTTCTACCTATTTGATTAAGCTCAGAATGATCAAGAGTTTGCCCCTAGCTAGGTGTAGGATTTTGCCCCAAGCCTAGAAACAAAGTTGTTATGATATATCCAATGATCCAAAACATGGCAAGAAGCCACCTAGGATGTCTATGTATGTACAAAGGCTTCATTATGGTCAGCGCTGATGGAAAATGAATGGATGCAAGCGGAAAGATGCATGAACTAATATGGAAGAGCTAGTGGACAAATAAAGCCTATTTACCAGGTTTTCACCGTCTATTTTTATTGCACTTTTTTCTCATATTTGATTTTTTTTGTTTTTTTTTTCATTGTTCTTGATTTTTTTTGCTTTTTTCACTGTTTTGGTTTTTTCTAATTTTTCACTGTTACTGATTTTTTTGCTTTTTCAGACATAAATTTTTTTTAGGTGCATGCTATTGATAGGTTCCTCAAGTTTATCACCATCCTATGTTGATAGTTGATATGCTCATGACCCAAATACTATTGTGACCACAAATGGACCTAACCAGTTTGGTTCAAACTTTCCTTTCTTTTCTCGATCTACCTGGTTGCGTGGATTTTCCTTTAGTACTAGTTCTCCATCTTGAAAGACTCTTGGTTTAACCTTATGATTATAACTCTGACATATTCTTTGTTGATATACTTTTAAAAGATCAAAGGCATTTTGTCTCCGTTCATGGATCAATTCTAACTCTTGCAATCTAGATACTCGTTGTTCTTCATCTGCGATGAGACTTTTTAGTGATACACGTTGTGTATGGTGAAAATGGATAACAATAATAACAATATTGCAAGGCTAAAATGAATCCAACCACTAAACCCTAGCCTAACAATGAACAAAGATCCACCATAACATATGAAGATAACCTAAGACAATGCAAAATAACTCAAAATCACAAAGATTATACCATCACATGTCCAATAGGGTTTTGATCTCCATTCTTCCTATCTCCATTGATCTTGCTTGATATATTTGCTCTCAGATTTTTGTATGCACAAGAGCTCAACAAAGAACGGAATGTGGTTGCAAGTAGGATCGTAGTGTAGCCAAGTCTTCAAGATTAGTCATTAGCATGTGTCATTAGGCCTTAGGGTTTGACAATGAAGAAAGCATCTCCTTAAATAGAAGACACAATGAGAAATGGAGGGTTAAGATTGAAAGGTGTAAAAAGAGAGGTCGGCTAGGATTAGAGGGTAGGTAAAAGAAATAGTAAAATAATGAAAGAGGTAGGTAGTGTATGAATTAAGAGATGAATGACATGTGTCATGGATAGAAAAAGATAATGAATTAATTAAATAAATAAAGATTTATTTAATTAATAGAAGAAGTAGGACAATTAAATAAATAAAATATTTATTTAATTTAGGAAAGGGATAATTTAAATAAATAAATGTATTTATTTAAATGAGAAATAAGGCTAGAAGAGGATAAATGAATTAATTAAATAAATAAAAATTTATTTAATTAATAGAAGAAGTAGGCTTAGATAATTAAATAAATAAAAATATTTATTTAATTAGACATGACAATTTTGAGTGTCTACATTTTTCCCCTCTTTGAGACAATGCGGCTTGTCGCGTTGTTTCAAAGAAGATAAGATGAACTGATACAGAGTTGCCCCAGTATGGGAATAATATGCCCCCTCGAGAGATTGGATGAAAATGTCTGAAAAGATTGCAGACAATCTCTTGATAAGAAAGACGGGATAGAATGGACTAATCAGATAAAGTGACAAAGTCACGGGATAAAGAAGATTGACTCGGGAAATGAGGGCGAGGGCTAGGGTAGGCTATAGGATAGACCATGGGCAAAAGACATCCTCATTGTCATCCACACCCTTACAAGATCACAGTGCAGAGCGAGAAAAGAGCAGCAGCAGTCAGCAGCGATGGCTTTCATTCATAGATTCGACCGCGTTCGCCGATTCCAGCGACCAGCAGATGCAGGAGAGCCGGTAAGTACCGCAAAACCTCCTCGTACTTTCACGCATTTCAAGTTTTGTCATTAATGCATGCTAGGTAGCAATAAATGCGCTAGGAATAGGATAGTTAAAAAATGCAAAAACGCGCAACCGCGTCTGTGTCAGTGCCAGGCGCGTCTGTGTCCAACAGGCGCGTCTGTGTCGGGTCCAGGCGCGTCTATGCCTGGGACCGCATTTGTGCTGAATGCGGACGCGTTTGAAAATTGTAGGGGCGTTTATGTCATGTAGGGACGTCTGTGTTCCCTGGCCGCGTTTGTGCATGATATAGGCACGTATGTGTTCAGGAAGCGCGTCTGTGTTGCAGAAGCGCGTTTGTGCAGTCTATAAGCGCATTTGTGAGTTTAAAGCGCGTTTGTGTGTCAAAAATGCATAGTTTGAGTCGTCTAGGTCAAATCGGCAGTTCTGTGATGAACATACGCTGTCGATTGGATAAGCTGCTGAGAGGATACACTCAAACAGGTCCTCTAAGATGACTAGGATAGATCAAGGCACTTTGTGATGAACAGGGAGCACCAAGATAGGCAGCACTTTGTGATGAACAGGGAGTGCGAATGTGAGTAACACTTTGTGATGAACAGGGAATGTCACACACGTAGTACTTTGTGATGAACAGGGAGCACTACTAGGGTAGATAGCAACACTTTGTGATGAATAGTGAGTGTCACTAGGATAGATAGCCATATGCATTTAGGTAGTAAGTAGCATTTTGTGATAAACAGTGAATGCCACGATAACTGACATGATTGATTGTTTTGACTGCAGGAGTATTTGCCTATGTTGGAGTCACGGGAGAGATTCCCATCGACTCAGAGGTTGCGACCAGAGTTGTCGATTCAGGACATGATTTCTATTGAGGAGATGGGTCTCACACATGTGCTATATGTGCCCGAGTTTCGAGCAAACATGGGTTTGCTGACTGCACTGGCGGAGAGATGGCACTCCGAGACTTGCACGTTCCATTTGCCTATGGGGGAGATGATAGTGACGCTGGAGGATGTCTACAAGATTTTGCATATTCCGATCGATGGAGAGTTGATTCCATACGATCGAGACGGAGACAGAGAGGCATTGAGACGGGTATTTCAAGAACCCGGGTTGGAGATGAGAGTAGGTCACGTGGCATGGGATACCATGACCGCGACAGGGCTAGCATTGCCGGCTGTTATTGGAGGAGCCATCAGTGGTTTCTTATGTCCAGACAAGGCTACACGGGGATTGGCAGTTGGCTGGGGAGGAGCATTGGAGACACTGATGACAGAGCACACCAGATATGCATGGGGGCCATGTATCCTGGCACATTTATACTATGAGCTGCATCAGTTTGTTTACCATGGATCAGTGGGACTGGGCTGCGGAGTGACTCTCCTACAGGTGTGGGCATATGAGCACCTTCCTATCACACGACCTATCCACTTCAGAGGCAGAGGGCATGGACGGAGTTTTGTGCATTTATATGATATGATTACATCACAGCCTCGGATTGGTCGATTGGAGCATTGGAGACGCGTCATAGATGACATTGATATGGTTATCTGGAGGCCGTACCTGGGGTGCGAGGAGTGGGATGACGACGCAGTGGAGCTACCCTATGCATTCAGGAGTAGGTATCTTATTGGGCGGACACCCTATATTCTGGAGAGGCAGCTTGTTGACAGGGTATGCAGACAGTTCGGCCGGATCCAGAGGATGCCGCGAGGCTCGGGCATGTATGCCCGTATAGTCAGAGATCAGGTACAGTTCGGGCCACTTCTATCATATGATCAGGCCGTGACACAGATGGCCGAGATGATGCCATTACCGTGGGACATGTGGCCAGAGGTAGAGGATGCAGGGATGGACGCAGAGTATTCTGCATATTGGGCAGAGCATCCATTTCCGAGGTTGACAGATCCGGGAGAGCTGTTGGAGGGAGAGGTGGGAGGGGATGATGATGATGATGGTGGAGGAGATGGAGGTAGGGGCTGGCGGAGGTGGAGGGGAGTAGTGGGGGAGAGGCGGGTGGCACCTCGGAGGGAGGGAGGATAGGAGAGAGCAGCCCAGGTGGTGAGAGGTCGGGGTGGATTGCCCCTACAGGTACCAGCAGCACAGGGTCCTAGAGCACAGGGACCTAGACAGGTGCAGGGACAGGAGCAGGTGCAGAGACAGGTACCTATTCAGGCACCTAGACAGGTACAGGGAGAGGCACAGGTACAAGCACCTGCAGAGGAGGAGCCACAGGCAGAGGCTGAGGGTGGAGATCCTGAGGAGGATGAGCTGCTAGAGCTGAGAGAGATCTGCCAGGGCTAGGCAGACGAGATTTTAGATTTGGTGCGGGAGAGAGATCGCCTCAGGATCAGGCTCAGGGACACAGAGCGGGAGAGAGACCAGGCCATCCAGCGATATACTGAGGCCGAGACAGCTCTAAGGGTAGGGAGGCGGGCAACAGAGGATGCAGGGGCAGGCTACGCATATGTGCTGCGAGCCGGGGAGGAGATCGCCTACTGGAGGGATCTGTACTATGGTGTCGTGCCAGCGGATCAGTGGGCGAGGAGCTTCCATAGATCGTCGCGCACAGCGACGGCTACGGGAGGGAGTCGTAGGAGGCAGGCATCCAACGGTGGGGTCATGGGTCCTCCACCACCACCAGACAGGCAGGGGGATCCTGGAGCGGGGCCATCTAGAGCTCAGCCTCCGTCGAGGCCAGGCGACTCCGAGGGAGGGAGTTCATCATAGCCGTAGAGGGCTCCCCTTTGTATCAGTAAATGTACCATTTTTGTATTGTAGACACCTGCGGGTGATTTTGTAGCCATATGATTCTTTTGACATCATTGTATCATGACACTTTTGATTATATATGAGAGATGATCCATTTTTGCGGCAGCTATATGCATGTGTACCTTATGTGATGAGATGTTCTTATGTGATGCATGTTTTATGATATGGATGCTTATATGATGCAATGCAATATATTTTTGTTCTTTTATGTTGTATATGTGATGCATGATGCAAATGTGAATGTATGTAATGCAAATGATTATTTACATAATGAAAATGTGAGATGTGCTAACATGTGTTGTATGCAGGATGTGATGCAATTGTGATATCTATATGTATGTATGAAATGCTTATATGTGGTGATGCAGGTGTAACTATATGAAATGCAAATGTTTTTGGTGTGTCATCATACTCAGTCATGTGATAGCAGGCTATGCGGACTCGAGAAGGACAATGGAAGTCAATCAAGAAAGGGGGATGGAAGACAGAAGATATGAACGTGAAAGAGCTTCTTGTGCGTTATCATCATTGAGCTTATTATGGTAGAATAGGTTATGACAATCGAGGCATTTGTTCGGCCCAGAAAGTCATTGTACTTGTTTGCATGGAGATAAGACAGTCACAAACAAGGAATGCCCCAGTTCATACTAGACTCGCAGTGTCCTCATATCCTTGGACAAGTCATAGCATTACTAAAAGACAATCCACAGACAGCAAATGCAAATAGGTGACGATACCCCATCCTCGCCTTTCTAGTCAAAGACATCCTGGAGATAGAATCTCTAGTCAAAGACATCCTGGAAAAGCTAAAATACATGTCACCAAAAAGATAAAATCAAAAGAAAACCAAGACTCGACACCAACATCCACTGTAATCCTCAAGTTTAGTGTCTCTTGTCACTTGTTTAAGTCTTATTCGATTGTGGTCACAATGTTCACTTTCACAAAAAGGATAGATAGCACTGAACCATATGTTGTCTGAGTCTGTTGAAAGATTTGATTTTGTTGAAGCTCATTGTTGCTGCTGTGTCTCATTTGAAACTGACTGAATCCATAAAACTGATACTTTATTGTGGAGAAGATGGAACTTTATTGCGGATCTGTGATGCAAATGCTGCTTTATTGCGGATTGTGCGCGGATAAACTTGAAGGAAGCTGGAAGAAACTGTACTCCTCGAAATATGTGATGTTCTCAGTTCTACACCCATCACTAGACATAGGAATTGCCTTGGCCACAGATAGGATTTGATTTATTATGGATGGAAAGGGATGCGAAAAGGGAGGTTTATTATGAATGGCTAACCAATCTTGGGTAGATCAATAACAAGCCATGATGGGACTGGGTAAGTTTATTATGAACGAATAGGTTGTGAGCGTGTGCAAAGTGAAAGATGAAAGAGAATCCTGAAAGAGGGAGGAGCAAAGTCTCTACGCATGGCGCTGGTGATCCAGTTTTCACCATGGTACTTGCCCAGGGCACCACCGAAGTGGTTTTCACCATTGGACGAAATTATTTCTCTTTACTTTTTTTGATTTTTCAATGTTTTTGTTGTCACAAGGCGCCTGTTTGCCAGGTTTTCACCATGTAACGATTTTTTTGTTTTATAATTTTTTTGTATTTTTGAGTTTTTTGATTTTTTTGTATTTTTGAATTAGGATGTTCCGAAGAGCTTATGTGTAGAACTTGCGAAGGTGCATGCTATTGATAGGATCCTCTAAGGGTTCACCTTCTGTAGTTGAGAGCTGATATGCCCCAGATCCATATACCACTGTAATGATGTAAGGACCAAGCCAGTTTGGTTCGAACTTGCCCTTCTTATCTCTGTCTTGCTGATTCTTGGGGTTCTCTCTGAGGACTAAGTCACCTACCTCAAATGTGCGAGGCTTAACTTTGTGATTGTAACTGCGACTCATTCGTTGTTGGTAAGCCTTGAGATGATTAAAAGCAGTGTGCCTTCGTTCCTCCAGCAGTTCTAGTTCTTGTAAGCGAGAGACCCTGTAGTCTTCATCGTTGATTATGTTTCTCAAGGAGACCCGTAAAGAAGGTAGCTCGACCTCAATAGGTAAGATGGCTTCAGAGCCGTAGACAAGTGAGTAGGGTGTAGCTCCTGTAGGTGTGCGAACACTTGTGCGATAGACCCAGAGTGCAGGATTGAGTTGGATATGCCAGTTATGGCCAGCGTCGTCGACTGTCTTTTTAAGGATTTTGAGAATTGTTTTATTAGACGCCTCAGCTTGGCCATTACCTTGGGGGTAATATGGTGTGGAGAAACGATGGGAGATATGGAAGCGCTCACAGAGTTCACGAACATCCTGAGTTTTGAAGGGACGCCCGTTATCAGTAATAATGGAAGTAGGAATCCCGTATCGGCAAATGATGTAGTTCAAGATGAAGGTAGCGATTTGTTTGCCAGTAACTTGTGTGAGAGGCACGGCTTCAATCCACTTTGTAAAATACTCCGTGGCTGTGATAATGAATTTATGTCCATTGGAAGAAGGAGGATGAATCTTACCTATGAGATCGAGTCCCCACTGACAAAAGGGCCAAGGAGATGCAAGTGGTTGTAGTTCCTGTGCTGGTGCATGTATGAGGTCTCCATGAATTTGACACTGCTTACACTTCTTGACAAACTGATATGCATCTTTTTCCATAGTAGGCCAGTAGTATCCAGTCCTGATGAGTTTCTTGGCCAAGGTAGGACCACTAGTATGCGGACCACATATCCCTTCATGCACTTCTCGTAACGCAATCTGAGCTTCGTCACTCTCTAAACATCTAAGAAGGGTGCCATCTAGACCTCATCGGTATAGGATATCTGCTAAAATGACGTATCAAGAGGATTGGCGAATGAAAGTGCGGCGTTGATTGTTCGATAGATTGGGAGGTAAGATATTGTCGCGAAGGTATGTGAATATGGGACCATATAACTGGGATTCAGGACCAACAACACATATCATTTCCGTAGGAGTGATCTCATATGACGGAATCAGCAGGTTGTCTACCAGGAACTCATAGCAGGTCTCATTTTGCGGTAGATCAATGAACGAAGCAATTGTAGCCATGGCATCAGCAGCGCGATTCTGTTCTCTTGGTATCTGCTCAAACTCTATCTTTGCAAAGTGTTGTTTCAGATCATCTACCAGTTGTTTGTAAGGCATTAGCTTTTCATCTTTTGTTTGATAATCATCAGTTGCTTGACGGATGACAAGTTGAGAATCCCCAAAAACACGAAGTTCTTGGATCTTCCATTGAACTGCAATTCTTAACCCAGTTGTTAATGCCTCCTATTCCGCTATATTGTTAGTGCAAGGAAATGATAAGCGGTATGACTTTGGTATAGAATCGCCTTGGGGAGTTATAAAGAGTATACCCGCTCCTACCCCGTGCTGTGTGTATGAGCCGTCAAAATATAATTGCCATGGCTTTGCAGGTGATATTGTTAGAATGGACTCATCTGGAAATTCTGACTGTAGAGGAGCATCATCTATCATGGGAGCATCTGCTAGTTGATCTGCAATTGCTTGTCCTTTTATAGCTTTTCTGTCCATGTATTCAATGTCGAATTCACTCAAAATCATTACCCACTTGGCCAGCCGCCCAGTAAGTGTAGCTTTGTTGAGAAGATATTTTAGTGGATCAATTCTGGCAATCAACTTAGTCTTGTGAGTGAGCATATAATGTCGTAATTTTTGTGAAGCAAAGACCACAGCGAGACATGCACGCTCGATTGGTGTGTAGTTTAGCTCATATCCCACCAATGTGTGACTGATATAGTAGACTGCTTTTTCCTTGCCGTCAGGTATTTGCTGTGCTAGGAGTACCCCCAGTGCTGTCGGAGTAGCTGATATGTAAAGTAGCAATGGTTGATCTGGAATTGGTGGCATCAAAACTGGCGGGCTCAAAAGATAATCTTTGAGCGCCTGAAAAGCCTGTTGACAGTTCTCATCCCATTTGAACTTGATGTTTTTGTGTAGTAGGTGCTGGAAAGGGTTACACTTATCTGCAAGTTGTGCTATGAATCTTCGTATGGACTGGAGTCTCCCTTGTAAAGATTGAAGTTGACTGATATTCTTGGGTGGCGGCATGTCCAAGATAGCCTTGACTTTTGTTGGATCAGCTTCTATTCCTCTTTTAGACACAATGAATCCTAGGAGCTTCCCGGAGGTTACTCCAAAGACACATTTCTTTGGGTTTAATCTTACCTTGTATTTTTCTAGCCGATCAAAGACAACTGAAAGTATGTCCAAGTGTGTGTCTCTGTCTATTGATTTTCCCAAAAGATCGTCAACATAATCTTCCACGGTTATGTGCATGAGATCATGAAAGATAGTCGTTATCACTCGTTGATACGTGGCGCCTGCATTTTTCAGCCCAAAGGGCATGACATTCCAACAGTAGGTTCCCCATGGACAAGTAAATGATGTTTTATGTTGATCTTCAGGTGCAATCCTAATTTGATTATATCCAGAAAATCCATCCATTAAAGATAACATTTCATGGCCTGCTGTGAGATCAACGATCAAGTCAATGTTTGGTAATGGGAAATCGTCCTTTGGGCAAGCCTTGTTGATATCTCTGAAGTCTGTACATATTCGGATACTGCGATCTGGTTTGCTGACAGGTACTAAATTGGAAATCCATTCAGGATAATCAATTGGGCGTATGAATCCGACATCCAATAATTTCTCCAGCTCTGCCTTGACTAGCAATGCCACTTGTGGATGCATTTTCCTTAATTTCTGCTTTACTGGGTTTGCCCCCGGTTTGACTGTCAAATGATGCATTACTAAATCCGGGTCTAGCCTAGGCATATCCGCGTAAGACCATGCGAAGTTGATTTGTCGTCCCTTAAAGAAGCTTATGAATTTTGCTCTCTCAGCCTCTGTCAATGATTGAGCCAAAAATATGTTGTGTGGAACCTCTGCTGTACCAATGTTTGTCTTTATAGTCTCCTC
This sequence comes from Cryptomeria japonica, assembly GCF_030272615.1. Lineage (NCBI taxonomy): Eukaryota > Viridiplantae > Streptophyta > Pinopsida > Cupressales > Cupressaceae > Cryptomeria > Cryptomeria japonica. The sequence goes on along the minus strand of NC_081412.1, from coordinate 596,337,405 downwards.
TACCAACATGGATGATTTTTCCTCGTATGATGCTGGGAGAATGTTGAGCCTTCCATCTTCAGGCGCCTCAGAGAGGTTTTCACCCTCAGATACGTCCTTTCTTTTTACTTTTTTGGAGTCAGATAGTGCCACAGTGTGGTTTTCGCCATAAGACCCTTGTTTTGTTTTTATTTTCACATTTTTGCGACTAGAAGGCCCGACACCCTCACCAAAGTATGCTATGTTGTTGAGCTCTATGGCGTATCCTGCTTTGTGGTCTCCAGGGGGAAGATCATCTCGAATGCCAAGGTCGTCGATAATAGCTTTGTCATTTTGAAATGTATCAAATTGTGCTGGTCCTTCATGATCCCAGTCAATGAGTTGAGGATGAACAAGGGGAAGGTCTTTAGTGCTTTCAGGGTTTGCAGGACTAATAGTGAAGATGTGGTTATATTCAGGTATGTCAAGGTAATCGTCGAGGTCATCGATGGCACTCTCCTCATCAGTTTCGATCGTGAGCGAATCCAAATTGTCATCACTAGTAGAGCCTTCTGGGACAGGTGTCCTCATCCTATGTGATTTTGACCTAGGACCTTGAAACGAAGCTTGTGCGGGATCCTTATGGGTTGGTTCTTGACCAACTCTGAACTTTTTGTAAAATTCCTCCTCCTCTGTGGGTTCATCTAGCTCTCTGAATGTTTCAGTGAGCTCATAGTCACTGGAGGATTTGTCTGAACCCCATTCCCACTCATTAGAGTCTGTGGAATAGTAATCCTCTTGTTGAACTTCGGCAACTTTAATTCGCCATACCTCTTTTGTTCTTTTATTATGTAGTCTGGGATTCAGAAAACCAAGCCCCTTGGAGCGTTCCCTTCTTGTAGTTAGCTTAGGTTGTAAGGGCTCCATGACACCTTCTTTGCGTAGTCCGAGAGGGCTTTTTCCATCATACCCGAATCTTTGCAGAATTTTGAAGCCTTTGCCATAGTTCTCACAGGGTATAATAATCTGATCATGTGTGTCCTCTTCAACATCCTTATAGAGCATTTTATATAAATTTTCTTCTTCTAGTTCACCCCATTTTTGAAAGATGGTAGGATCCCATTTGAGCATCATGATGGAGATTTGCTTGTTAGGATGTGGCCTCCCATATTCCTTGGGAGAGCTCATGACTTGTCGTAAAAACATTGTCTGATTCAGAGTGTATTCTCCCATGCCTTTGTCTTGAAACTTGGCTCTAAGTTCACCTTGTTTGGATGTCGAGGGCTTTAATGACTCAGGATAAATATATGCTGAAGAAGGAGTAGCCTCACAATTGCTGGGGATGATAGTCTCAGTATGTGATCTCAAGTTATTACAATATATGAATGGATTTGGATCACCATTGACCGTTACCTCGACTCCATTGTGAGGGAAATTTATGCATTGATGGTATGTTGATGGGACTGCCCTCATTTCATGAATCCACGGACGTCCTAGCAATATGTTATACGTGAGATCTAGATCTAGGACTTGACAAACCACATCCTTTGTGACTGGCCCTATTCTTAATGGTAAGGTGACCGTGCCCTTGGACGAGCGCTCTTCATCATCATAAGCCTTAATGGTGATTTGGTTTGTAGAATTCACAGCTTTGTCAGAATATCCCAATTGTCTGATGGTGCTCAATGTACAAATATTAAGACCTGCTCCTCCATCTATCAGGACTCGCTTTATTCAATGTTTATGTATGAAGGCTTCAACATGTAGAGGTGCATTATGTGGCTGACTTATGGAGGCGTCATCGGCTTCTGTGAATGTGAGGGAGTGTGGAACGGATAGGTATCCCACCATGGCTTGAAACTGGTCCACGTTCAGATCAGTAGGGATGGCAGTATCTCTCAAGATTTTGTCAAGGATAGCTTTATGTGCAGGAGATATACGTAAGAGCTCAAGAATAGAGATGAGTGCAGGTGTCTTCCCTAGTTGTTCTACAAGGTCGTACTCAGGCTTGGTTGATGAAAGATTGGTATTCTTAGTGGAGGCACCTGGCAATGTAATTTTACCTCGACGAGTTGTAACATGACATTCAGAGGTATGCTCAGAAGAAGATCCCACACCTTTTAGGACAATCTTGGGTCTCTGAGAAGGATTCTCAGGATTTTTGTTTTTGATAGTAATGGTAGAAATATGATTGTCCATTGAGATGTGATTAATAGTAGAATCATAATTGTAAGGTGCTCTAGTGTAATTGGCTTGATCATCTGTGACTTTGCCTTTTCCTTTGTCATGTTTTGGGAATGGTTCCTTAAACACCTCATGCTCTTGATTAGATGAATGTCCCTCAATCTCTATATCTCCTCTATCAATGAGATCTTGCACAATGTTTTTCAATCGATGGCAATTACCTGTCTTGTGACCCTTGCTCTTATGAAACTCACAATACTCATCATCATTCCACCAATTTGGTTTTACCTTTGGTTCATAAGGAGGAAAATCTGGAACTGTAATTACTTTGTTTGCTACAAGCTTTTTGAAGACTGATTCAAGTGGTTCTCCCAATGGAGTGTACTTCCTTCGAGGTTTAGAAGTTGTTTGGTTGTTCACCTGATTGTTGGTAGAACTTGATCCAGAAAAGACAAACTTTGGTCTCACTGTATTGGCATCAACAACGCCATCATTAACTGTATTCTTGTTCTTGTTCCAAAATTTTGGTTTGTCCTTTCCTTTGAAGTCCTCTTTGTTTTCTTTGAATAGTTTGATAACTCCTTGTTCAATTAAGACCTTTTCTGTTGCTAGGCCCTTTTCAATGACATCCTTGAATGTAGACAAACAAGCTTTTCTGAGATCATAGCCAATAGCCTTATTAACATTTTGTGTGAACATCTCCACCATTTGTTTCTGCGGGATTTCACAAGAGCATCTGCTAGCTAGGTTTCTCCATCTCTGTAAAAATGTTGCGAAAGATTCTCCTTCCTTTTGTTTAGTATTGCACAAGGTAGTAACTGAGACATCTGTTTCAATGTTGTAAGAGAAATGCTGAATGAATGCCTCTGCTAAGTCGCCCCATGACTTAATACCAGGAGGTAATTGAGAAAACCATTCCATAGCTTGATCTCCTAAGCTCTGTGGGAACAACCTCATTAAGTATGTTTCTTCTGCCGCTACCTCAATGCAAGCTGTGAAGAATTGTCTTATGTGTGCCTTGGGGTCTCCTCTCCCTCTATATTTGTCGAATTTTGGTGTCACAAAGTGTGGAGGAAATGGAGGCATTGGAATGCTCTTATCAAAGGGATAAGGGCATATATCTCTCATAGTGTATGTAGGTTTTGATGTACTCATGTCCTCCATTTTCTTTTGTAAATCTCTTATTTGTTGCTCCAAATTATTTTTGGGAGGAGATTGATTTCTTGTAGCATACCCCATGTTTGAAACGCCCATTTGAGGAGGAGCTTGTTGCATGTATGGATGATACTGATCGTAGACATGTCCATATGGAGGTCTATATTGTTGCGACATGTATGGAGCACTTGGCATAACTTCTTGTTGGGGCACCCCATATCTATTTTGTGCATATATACCATATTCAATAGGCCTTTCATTTTCCATTGTGTTGCCCCCAATTTTGACATGAGGTCTCCTTGTGTCAACATTTTGAGGATGTCCTTGAGTATCCACTTGTTTTGATTGATTCATACCTTGAGCATGTGATTGAGCATAAGGCCTCCATGATGGTCCTTGAGTGTAAGTATCATATGTTTGAGCTTGTGTATGTGGGATTGCTGGCTTTTGAAGCAAAGCTGATGGTGACTCCGGCATCATATTATTCGGTCCTCTATTTCCTCCACTATTTGGTCTCCTTTGATCCATGTTGGGTTGAGTTTGTTGTGAGGGTCGACTTTCCATAAGTTGAGATAAGTCAAAATCATGCGGTATTTTAGCTCCACTATGTGCCATCATGTTTAGAAAGTATTGTCGATCTCTCCTCATTATCTCTTCAACCAATCTATTGAATTGAGGATTCATTATGGATTCTTCTATGTCTGCTGATAGTATTGAAGAGTTGTCAACATTGTCATTGTGCGTAGCATTATTGTTTATAGTATTTATGCTTTCCACATTTGGATTATGTCTATAAACATTCATGTCTGGTAATGTAGTGTGCTCAGGATTGTAGAATAGATCATTGTCATACTCATAAGAACTCATGTTTACGGATTCTTGAGCTTCTTTAGCTATTCTCCTAGATTTTTGAAGGCGGGTTTCAACCATGAACTAGGTGTTTGACCAATATGTGAGAGACTAGATGAAAAATGACAAGAGTATGGAAGACCAAGAGTTGTATGGAGTGTAAATGAATCTTGAGGTGTACTTGCAATGTCCAAAGTGTAAGACCAAGTATGTAAGTAGTAGAGTAGGTGTGACTTCCAAAGAGAGGATAGTTTCTCTTGATGAGGTAAGTTGACCTTGACTCTAAGTAAGACCAAATGAGACCCAAAGGTAAGAAACCTTGATGAGGGACCACTTAGCAAAGTGTAGTTGTATGTAGTGTGTTGACAAAGTATGATGAGGACAAGCAAGTGACCTTTTGACTCAAGTTTAGACAGTTGTGAATGTAAAATGAGATGTGAAGCAATGATGGACTGTGTGAAACCTTAGAACAGGCTGAATGCTAGATGAAACCTGAAGAGACAACCTAAGAAGCACAAGTATGCCGAAACTAATTTTCTTTGTTTGCTTGACTGTTAAAGTTTTCAAATCCTGACACAGACGCCTCTGTATACTTCACAGATGCGATTCCCAGACACAGACGCCTCTCTATTTGACACAGACGCTGTTGAAAACACAGACGCTATTCTGCCCTTCATAGACGCGCTTATATGACGCAGACGCGGTTAAAACAGACAGAGACGCGTTTCTGTAACCGTAGTGCAATTTTTCCAATGTGTGAAGTTGTTTTGTTGTGACCAAATCTGACTGTTTGACTGTTTTTTCATGACAAGAGGACACAATTTTGATGACCCAATGTTTGCAAACTGTTTAGACTCCAAAATTGTGTTGTTTGATGTAAAAAGTTTTGCATACACTTGAAGACACAAAAGACACAATGTTTTGCTGTTTAGTCTTGAATGTTTGAGTGTTTAGCATAAGACAAGCACAAATCTTAGGGCTGGCCAAGACAATAGTTGTTGATCCCACATAGGGTTTTACCCCCGAGGGTACGCTATTCAGAGCGGATACTTAGATGCTTGACCTCACTGGCTCCACCCTCGGCACTCACTTCTCGGGTCAGCCAAGCATCAGTCCCCATGAAAACTCCCCATGGCGAACTTTGTATCTCTACTAAGAACCGTATGTGTGTGGGCTGCTACCAGAGGTCCGACCTCCTGCCTCAACAACTAGAAGGATTTGGGCTTCTAAAACAAAAAGGTGCTAGTAAGGGCATCCGCTCGTGTGGCCATACATGCAGCACTTTTAGCTCTGTAAATACAGAAGACTCCCAGCCGGTAGGGGTTACGCCCTACAAATGATCAAATAAATTTGATCAAACGGGTTTATGGGGAGACATAGTGTCGGTATGAACTAATCAGCACACGTTATTCATAGTTTTCACCATGAATACATTTGATTATAGTGGTTTGGATGAGGTGGGTTTTCCTCGCTACCACTTGGGTCGTCCTCTTCTCACTAGTAGTCCTAATGACCACACGGGAAGACAGGCCCTCTAAAGATTAAACAAAAAGAGCCTATTGCTCAAGACACAAAAGACAATGATTCAATTTTAGTGCACCAATTGAAGTGTTTGCTAAGCTATGAAAAACAAGGCACACAATCAAAATTACAAAACCCTAACTAAGGCCCTGCAACAAAATTGTTAGTAGTTTCAAATGATAACCCCTTCCTGCAAGCACACAAGTTAGGTAAATTTTAGAAAACCCAAAAAGACTTTGTGAAAAGGGGCCTTCAAGAAAAATGTTTTTGCCTCCAAAGCAAGCTGCACAAACCAGGTTAGCTAGATCTGCAAGGGTTAGCCGAAAATAAACCAGATCTGAAACCCTAAGTACAAAATCCGAAAACCCGAATCTCAGAAAAATTGAAATTGAAAAACAGAAAGCGCAAACGCCTCTATACCAGACACAGACGCGTCTGTATGACACAGACACGGTTCTGTTATGCACAGACGTGCTCAGAGATCACAGACGCTGTTAAATGACGCAGACGCGATCTGATGCAGCGCAGACGCGGTTAGGAATCACAGACGCACCTTTCGGAACCCTGCAAAATAAAAACTGACAGAAACACAGACGTGATTCCCTCTATCGCAGACGCTTCTGAAACACAAAAACGTGATCGGAACACTCGCAGACGCGGAAAAACCTAAAATATCGTCGAAATTGTCCGATCTGCAACCTCAAAAATGCAAAATCTGCAACAAAATTGTTAAATGCAAAGGGACAAGAGTCCCACCGGGCATGCCAAAATGTGTATGGTGAAAATGGATAACAATAATAACAATATTGCAAGGCTAAAATGAATCCAACCACTAAACCCTAGCCTAACAATGAACAAAGATCCACCATAACATATGAAGATAACCTAAGACAATGCAAAATAACTCAAAATCACAAAGATTATACCATCACATGTCCAATAGGGTTTTGATCTCCATTCTTCCTATCTCCATTGATCTTGCTTGATATATTTTCTCTCAGATTTTTGTATGCACAAGAGCTCAACAAAGAATGGAATGTGGTTGCAAGTAGGATCGTAGTGTAGCCAAGTCTTCAAGATTAGTCATTAGCATGTGTCATTAGGCCTTAGGGTTTGACAATGAAGAAAGCATCTCCTTAAATAGAAGACACAATGAGAAATGGAGGGTTAAGATTGAAAGGTGTAAAAAGAGAGGTTGGCTAGGATTAGAGGGTAGGTAAAAGAAATAGTAAAATAATGAAAGAGGTAGGTAGTGTATGAATTAAGAGATGAATGACATGTGTCATGGATAGAAAAAGATAATGAATTAATTAAATAAATAAAGATTTATTTAATTAATAGAAGAAGTAGGACAATTAAATAAATAAAATATTTATTTAATTTAGGAAAGGGATAATTTAAATAAATAAATGTATTTATTTAAATGAGAAATAAGGCTAGAAGAGGATAAATAAATTAATTAAATAAATAAAAATTTATTTAATTAATAGAAGAAGTAGGCTTAGATAATTAAATAAATAAAAATATTTATTTAATTAGACATGACAATTTTGAGTGTCTACACACGTAGAGAGGGTATCTCTACTTCGATTGACAATATTGCTTCTGATTTGTATACAAGAGAGAAAGGTGTGGCACCGTGTGCAGATACTGGTACGGTAGGCCCATGGAGCAGGGTTTAGTTGAATATGCCAATCTTTGCCAGCATCGTTCACTATCTTTTTGAGGATTTTCAAAATAGTTTTGTTAGATGCTTCTGCCTTCCCATTTCCTTGTGGATAGTAGGGTGTGGAAAATCTGTGCTAGATTTTGAACTTTTCACATAGCTCTTGTACATCTTGATTCTTGAGCAATCACCCATTATCAGTGATAATGGTCATGGGTATTCCATAGCGACAGATGATGTAATTCAAGATAAATGCAACAATTTGTTTTCCTGTGATGTTTGTGATACAGCCTCAATCCATTTTGTAAAATATTCTATAGCTACCAGGATGATTTTGTGACCATCAGATGAAGAAGGATTTATCTTTCCTACTAGATCAAGATCCCATTGACAGAAAGGCCAAGATGTTGCTAAAGCATGAAGTTCTTGTGCTGGTGCATGGATCAAATTCCCATGGATCTGACATTATTTGCATGTTCTAGCTATATGAAAAGAATCTCGTTCCATAGTCGGCCAATAATAGCCCAAGCGTATGAGTTTTTTTGAAAGGATAAGACCACTTGAATGAGTGCCACAAATGTCATTATGGACTTCATGTAAGGCCTTCTTAGATTCTTCTTGTTCAAGACACCGTAAGAGAGTACCGTCTAGACTTCGTTTAAATAAGGTATCCACGACGAGAGTAAAATGGGAGGATTGGTGAATAAAGTTCCTCTTTTGGTTCTTCGATAAATTGAGAGGTGGGGTGTTGTCTTTCAAGTATGTGTAAGTTTGGCCATAGCGGGAGGAATCATGCCCAACAAGGTGACATATAGTTTGGGAATCCAGACAATTATGAGTAGGGTAAAACAATTCTTCCACCAGGAATTCATAACGTTGTTGATTTTCCTGTGTTTGAAGGAGAGAAGCAAGTGTAGCCATGGCATCTGCTACTTTGTTGTCATTTCTTGGAATCTGCTGAAAAGTTATTTCTACAAAGTATTTCTTGATATCATCAACCATCTTTTTGTAAGGCATTAATTTTTTTTCCTTTGTTTGATAGTCACCATTAATTTGATTGATGATGAGCTGAGCGTCTCCAAAGACTTGAAGTTGTGTAATGTTCCATTCTATAGCCATTTTGATACCTGTAACCAAAGCTTCATATTTTGTGGTATTATTGGTGCATGGAAAGCTTAATTTGTATGCTTTTGGGATTGTATGACCTTGTGGTGTAATGAATAGAATACTTGCTCTTGATCCATGTTGTGTGTATGAACCATCAAAGTATAATTGGCATGTTTTTGTGGTGATTGTTAGGATATCAGCATCGGGAAACTCAATGTGTAAAGGATGATCATCTTGAAGTGGTGTCTCTGCTAGTTGGTCTGCAATGACTTGTCCTTTGATAGCTTTTCTGTCAACATACTCAATATCAAACTTGCTTAGAATCATGATCAAATCTGCTACAAGGATTGAAAATCCTTTGAAATGTTCTTTGTAATTGTCTTAAGCTTTTTGAAAGGGATCACTTCTCTATCAAACTTGCAATCCAAGACTAGTCTGTGCAAAATAGTGATAGACTGATCAATAATCCCTTTATCCATAGATCCCTCCTTCATTCATTTCTGTCCAGCCATCATCATGACTTCATTTGAACTCATCTCGGCTATGTTTTTCTTTACAACCTGTGAGGTGTCAATTGACAACAATGATGGACTCACTACCGGTTCCCTATCAGATTCCCCTTTCTTCTCCTCTGATGATTTATCCTTTATAGCTTCCTCACTTGCATCGGTGGCTTCACCACTTGGTGTAGTCTCAGTAACTGTCGGTTCCTCCCTAGAAACTATAACCTCATCCTGTACATCATCAATATTTTCACTCTCTATTTTTGCCAGTATCTCAACATGTTCTTGTACATTTGTATCTATCAAGGACTTAATTTCCACTATCTTAATATTTTCCAAAATTGAGGGTGAGGTTCCCATAATACCCTTTCCTTTCCCTTTAACTGAGATGTCTGCAATATCTGTCTTTGATTCTGATGAAGTAAAGAAACCTCGGTTCTCTTCGAAGAACTTAACCCATGCCTTTTGGGTCTCCTTGATTATCTCATTTACCCTTCCTATCATAAGACTGGTTATTCTATGTTTGTTGTTAAATATTTTTCTATCTGCAACCTCAAGTGTCTTATCCATTTCCTCTAGAGTAATAGAAACACAAACAGATAACAACTCTTGAATTTTTATGTGCTTGTCTTCTTGTATTGCCGATAGCCTCCTAGCATCTAACATATCATACAGTTTTGCCAATATTTGGTTTTCAACTTCTATCAAGGCTTTCTTATAAATATCCAAATATAACAACACTGCTTCCTCTATCTCTCTTTGTTCAAAATTATCTAAACTATCATAGTAAAATTGTACATTCTTTAACATGCCATCCTTAGTTATTTCATCAACTAATTCTGCACAATTTTTTGGTGGAATGGTAGTTACATTACTAGATTGAATTGCCTGATCAATGTCAGCCTTCTTCTTCCTTCTTGTAGTACCGAATGGAGCTGAAGGTGTTACTTTTGGTGCTTGATTCTATGTCGGTAACTTGAATGTAAATTTCCTAATTGGTTTCTTTTTACCCTCTACCTTGGTTTCCTCTATTTTCTTCCTTATAACCCTTTTAAAAGCCAAGGGTGTGTCATCCTCAGATTCAGACTCTGCTGTAACAGGCTCAACCAACACTTCTGGTTCCTTCCTCTTCCTGTCTTTCTCTGGGACAACATCAATCAATTCTTTAATGCCCTTCCTTCCTTGTCTTTCCTTCCTGCTTCATCTCTCTTCCTCCAGTTGAACTTTGTTTCAACCTCTTGTGTCTTTTGCTTTGCAGTACCACAAGGCTTCTCAGCTTCATCAATGGGAGAATCAATCAACATTTTTGCATATGCATCTAAAATCTGTCAATCAACTGCATAGCTCATTTCCTCAATCTAGATCTTTTGGGGCTTAACTGCTTCCATAAGTGTTTCATCTTTCTTCACCATGAAGCATATGTCAGTTGAGTTTTTTTCAATATTATGCTTAGGTCTCTAGATTTCATAGCCTTCTAGAATGCTTTAAAATATCCCCATACCTTATCATCTCTCTGATTGCCTAATGTAGCAATTGATTGTTTCAGTCGCCTCCCTACCGGGATATCAAATGCCCATTGCCTTTTCCCAAAACTGGGAGTCTCATTCACGAAAAATAGCATTAGATAGACAATTAAGTTTCCATACCGGAAAGTTCCTTTCTTTTCACTTTTAATCTTTCCTAGGTTTATCAATAATTCATCTAACATCTAACCACATAGATCCAATTTCTCATTTTCTCTCATCATTTTGTAAGCTGTGAAAATGCAGGAGCTAGAAACAAAATTCAGTCGGGTTGACTAAGTTACCTTATAACCGATGACCATGCTACCGAATCTGATGTTTATGTTGGTAATAGTGTTGATTCTCATGAATCTCTTGTTTGATGTTGCGCCGGTAATCTTCTTGACATAATCATTAGAAACCTTCTTATCTGGACGTTGCCCAACTTGTGGTAAACTGGTGAGTGCCCTGATGGCTTCCTTGGTGATCTTGTAAGGTCTATCTAGCCAAATAACCTCCCCATGTACTCTGCTTAAAACATACCTAACTATTTCATCTTCTAATTCCAAAATGTCTAGAATACTGGTAAACCCTAAGTCTTCAATGTGCTTGTATTCAAGTTTAACCTTTCTAGAATTTCCCATAAGCTCACTCATGTACATGCCCTTTATATCAGATGTCCCCAAATCCTCAATGTGACAATGTATGTATGCCCTAACATCTTCAACATAAATAACACCTTCTAGAACATGGGAAAATGCTCCAACCGAGTCTTCCATGATTAAAGAAAGATAGGAATAGATGATGATCCCGCTTCCATGATTAAAGAAAAATACCTGATAATTATTGCCCATGAAAACCCTAACAAACTCTTTCAGTCACTGGTGAAATCACTCAAGAAGATATCTGATCACACTGAATCACCTTTGATCACTCTAAATTTCTCTTAATCACTTCTGAATGCAAGGTGATGAAAATGAAGTGAATTTGACCTTTTATCCTCCAAGAAAAACCCTAATCTTTCATTGATATCAATGACTTTCGGTGAAAGATACCGGATCCTTGTAGAACATCTCCATGTCGGATAAGCATCTTCGATGTATGGAAAATCTTCCAGAACGTCTTCCCAGGGCATATGCATCATTTTCATGAACTTTGCCTACCCCTAAGGCATCTGCCTCAATTACCAGTTGAGCTTCTTGTCGATGCTGGATAAGTAATCGATGCACTCCCATTTGCAGATTGATCTTTAGTCTTCTTGACCCATCTATGGGTATTGATCATTTCAGATTTCTTTTACCTTCTCTTTTCCTTTCTCAATTGATCCTCCATTACCAACTGGTGGATTTCTGCTTCTACAGAATTTAGAAATATGTCCAACCTCATTACATGCATAACATGTAACATTGTTCCTTTGAATTTCTTTGCTAAAATCGGTAAAATTGCTTGACCTGCACTAATAAGCCATATGTCCAAATTTTCCACATGCATAGCATTTAACATTCATTCTGCAATCTTCTGTCTTATGACCATACTTATTACATTTAGAACATTGATCGAGAGCAGAATCAGGGTTCTAATTTTCTCTGTTTCTGCATTGCCTAGCCATGTGACCAAATTTATTGCAAATAAAACATCTACCATTAAATTTATAAGCATTAAACTATCTTACCGGTGCCTTATGGTTTTGATATTCATTGGCAGTACCAAAACTTTGTCCTTGTTCAAATCCAAGTCCACTGGAATCTCCATTCTGCCTTTGTCTCTTCAATAACTCATCTAGTTGTGTTGAACTAATCTTGAATTTTTTTTTATACTCACTTGCAATAGTTAGATAATCTCTCAAAATTATCATTTGTCTCTCAAGCTCTTGTTCATTACTTTGGGATTTTACTAAATCAGTTCTCAACATATCATTCTCATGAACCGACCTACCACATTCTTCAAATTTGTTTTTCAAAGATACAACAATATTTTCTTCATTTTTCTTTTGATCCTCAATCTCCTTAGACATCCTCATAGTTATATCTTGCATTTTATTTTTCATGACCATGTTCTCCTAACTCAACTTCTGACATTGTTCCTCAAGTGCATCTTTCTCTTCATCATCTTGATTTTGCAAAAGTTCCTTCCTTCTAACCTGAATAGATGATAGCCTCTCATGTAGGACAAGAATGAATTCCTTAGTAGAATTCAATTCATCTTGTAGCTTTCAGTTCTTCATCCTTTGAGCATCATAATCTTCCAAGTGCCATCTCAAGTTTCTTCTCCAAAACCATATCCATGGATTCCGGATTCAAGATCTCCCTCAAGCTATTAAACTTCCTCTGAGGCACAAGGCTCTGATACCAATTGTTGGAATCCAAGAACACTGAGAGGGGCGGTGAATCAGTGTTCTACCAGTATGATCAATTTTAACCTTATTAAAACATGCATATACCAATTGGTATACCAGTACATATAGAATTGAAAGAAGTAAAACAACCAATAAGCCAATCACATAAATGAACACCATAACACACATGATTATACATGGAAAACCTCAAAGAGGAAAAACCATGGTGGGATTTGTGACCCACATATGAAGAGATATTACAAAATATAAGGGGCCTATACTTGTAGGAAGGCTTACAGCCTAGAGCACAATGCTTAATCACAAAAGGAGCCTTACTAACTACATATAAATCCAGACTATGCTCCGGAGAAGTGTGTGAACTGCTAAGATAGCATCTTCTATGCCAGAATACAATTCTGGTTAAGCTTTGTTTGTTCCAGTTTGAAACCCTAAACCCTTTACCATAATAACCCTTACATAAATGTCATCACATACATGATCTCTCTGATATATTTCACATCTCCTTCATTATCTCCTTCCAATTACACATCCGCATGATGATATCAAAATGATCTAATCCAACTGACCTATATACCCTATACAATTTATCATGCTTTATGTCAGATTACAAAGATAATTACAATATCAAATTACATGTTAGCTGGATAACATAAATACATGAATATCAAAAACAATTGTCATGTCGGATCCAAAAGATGTTGGCCTCCAATACCCATAACTATATTCTAAAGCATGTCGGCATGCATTGCTAGTAACCTGAGAATTCCTTCCAACCTGCCAGTGTCGGTGCCGGTGAAGTGTCTGTCGGTACACAACTGAACCAAAATATGAAGCCGAAACAAGATACTATGTTGCCATCAATGACAACATAGTGAAACCAACCAATTGGGTGTCAATTGCCAACAAATAAGAGACCCTAAACCTGTTAACCAAAACCGGATAAGAGTACAGGTCATTTATGTAATAATGCCCAGTATATCGATTGACTACCTTAAATTCAAACCCTAAACTTGTTGAATTAAATTCTCAATCACTTAAGTCTAAAGTAAATGAGAATGATGATTCTAAAGGATACAAGAAGTATCTTCATCTTCTTCTAGTCTAAGATCCCCTGTGAATAAAGGAATAGGGGTTAGTGAATGACATATCATTGGTTATTCATTAAATATCAGTATGTCACAAGAGATTGATGGGATTCTTACAAGAGATGAGAATATGCTCAATATAAATCATATATAAGATAAAGATATGATGGAGGATCATGATAATAGAATAGGATAAACAATGAGTTCCCTCAACATATTCAAAATAAAGGAAAGATATTTAGAATCTAAAATAGTCAAGCATAATGTGGAAGAGAATAGGTATTCCTCCAAATGGGTTATCCCCCAAGGGAAGTGTGACTTGAACTTAGCTCCTATACCCAATAATAAACATGAACACAAAAAATCCTAAGAACTAGTTATGGAGAGGACTAGACATAACATTGTTAAAAACAATGTTGAAAAGGAGAATGATAACTGCCTAGATACAAGTTGTACTAAGGGTATAGAAGTCCCTAGATACAAGTCATACTAAGGGTAAAAAATCTCTATCTAAGGAGACTAAATAGGTTGGAAAGGATGACAATAAAATAATAGATGGATCCTCAAAGACTACTAAAGATAACTGGTAAAATAGAACCAATAATGGTTCCTCAAAATTTAGTTGTTTGTGGATTTGAAAATAAAGACACAAATATTAGGCCTATTCATGGCTTAGGAAATTTGACTAACAATAAATTGAGAAACTTTTAAAAGAATAGGGAAGATAACACCACATTCTACCATTGCCTAATACCAAACATGGATAAAGTATTGGTTATGCTTCGGCCTTAGAAAAAGGGTAGTAGAAGGATGCTCAGGACATTAAAAGTGCAAAATATGACAAGAATAAAATCAAATAAAAATAGGACAAGAATGATAATTTCAAGTTAAATTTAGATAAAATGATGGAAGGTATTGAATAATGCATGGATAGAATAATTCACATATGTTGGGCTTAGACATGGGGCAATAAGGGAGTTCTCTATGCAAGAACAATAAAAATTGGGGTAAGGAAGTATAATAAGAAAAATAGTATACTAATTGTACTAGCAAGTGTTCAACAATTGTTCATCTAAGGAGAAAGTCAAAGATGTCTTTTACAAGTTAGATATATATTCAAAGATTAGCAAGTTTTCAACAATTGTATTACATTAACTTCCATGAAATGATCGATATTATTATGTAAATATGGTTGATTA
Source organism: Cryptomeria japonica (assembly GCF_030272615.1). Taxonomy (NCBI): domain Eukaryota; kingdom Viridiplantae; phylum Streptophyta; class Pinopsida; order Cupressales; family Cupressaceae; genus Cryptomeria; species Cryptomeria japonica. The sequence goes on along the minus strand of NC_081412.1, from coordinate 596,322,320 downwards.
AATAAATAAAAATAGGTTTAATTATCAGATAAAATTTGTGATTATAGTGGTATTAAACAATGAAGGACATTGTGTGTATATATAAGGCTTAAGTAAATGAATTTATTTTATTTTATTAAAATAAAATATAATTTAATTATATCTTATTAAATAAAATAGAAAAGAAAAAGTAAATAATGTAAATGAAACAAAATATTTTATGAATAAATAATTGTAAAGTGAAACATTATAGTTTAAATATAATATGTCATAAATTGATATTTATGAATTTTTTTTAGATAGATATATTTTAGATATCTATAGTACATGACTATTAAAAATAGTATATATTCTAAATATATAAAAATAAAAAATGGAATAAATATCTTGAGCTATTTTATTTAATTAGGAGTTATTTTATGGATATCGATTTTCATTTTTATACAAAATTATTAATTTTTTTATCATAAATTGTGGGATGTGGGCCCACTCCCATATAGCATAGATACCAAAAAATAAGAATGCTTCAGATGCAAAATTGGGGAGCTACAAATATAGAGAGATAGAGAAAAACATGAAGAAGCATCTATAAAAAACCAACTTAATCATTCAAGAGATCATAACAATTCACTCCAACAAAAACTCTAGAGGTTAGCCTTTCTTTTGCTTTTGCTTTCTCCTAGTAAGGAGTGCTTCCATTGTCCATTATGTCATCATCTATCAAATCCAATGCTTCCAACCTTGTTTTTTATGTTTCATATTTCCTACCTGTACACTTGTTTCTCTTAGGAATATTTGGCTTTGATATCTTGCTAGCAATCTAAGATATGGTGCAAATATCAGAACAAGCCAAGACATAAATCTAATCTAGAAGAGAATCATGATCTTCCACAAGAGTTGGCCAGAGCTCTTCATCTTCTATGGCTAAAGTGTTAAGCTGATGATCTAAGTCATAATGGTCATGTGGATTAAAAGCAACAACAACCTCAATAGAAAGAGGGACAACGCTCTTAAACCCTTGTCCAATAGCCCCATAGTCTAGGGGAGTAGGAGAGTGATGTTCCATGAACACCCCATTTTTTTTCTCTCCTTGCAAACCCATCTCTTCAAATTAAGAGCATGAAGACGATTAACAAATTTTGCATGGCAGCCAATGATCTTATGTCCTAGTTGGTTGCATTTGTAACAACACTTTGGGAGCCCTTCATAGTTTAAATATTGCATCCACAATACCTTGTATAAATTGATAAAAACCATGTGAGGTAGTGGCCTATAAATATCAAGAAGAGGACAAACTCTAGTAAACTATCTCAAAGAGAAAGAGGAAGCATCCTCAATTTTGATGAAAGTGCCAACTTGGTTGATCATAGATTCAATTAGACCCACATTTTTCATTACTAGAGGTAAGTTATAGAGTTTTAACCAAATTAGAATGGAAGTGATTATAAATTTTGCAAGATCAAAAAAAGGAGACCGCTGGATCACAAAAAAAATAAAATTTCTAGAAAACCAAGGCCCATTATCTAGATTAAACTTTCTATCCTTTGGATCATGAAAGGTAACAAGGAAGAATCCATGATTGAATACCTCCACCAAAGAAGTAGACACGCTAACCCAAATATGGATACAAGGATGTCAATCTCCCTTTCTCCATAAATTAATGTTGTAGATGTGATTGATGTAGATCTTAGGGAAAAAATTATCTCTTAAGTCAAGATCCTTAGTTGAATGAATTTTCTTTTGTGTGTAAAAGGGAGGTACATATTGAAAGAAATTGTTCAATTAACAATAATAGGGTGTTAAAAATCTTATATTGACCAAGAAATGAGTGATCCTAACACTAAGGGGAAAATGGATAAAGAAAACAATGCTAAAAAAAGGATTTACTAGAAGTGACCTGGATGAGTTGGAAATGAATTCTAGAAGGGTAATAACAGACCCTAAACCTATTAACCAAAACCTGATAAGAGTACGGGTCATTTGTGTAATAATGCCTAGTATATTGATTGACTACCTTAAATTCAAACCCTAAACTTGTTGAATTAAATGCTTGATCACTTAAGTCTAAAGTAAATGAGAATGATGATTCTAAAGGATACTAGGAGTATGTTAATCTTCTCCTAGTATAAGAGCCCCTATGAATAAAGGAATAGGGGTTGGTGAATTAAGTATCATTGGTTATTCATTAAAGCTGAGTAGGTCACATGAGATTGATGGCCTTCTTACAAGAGATGAGAATATGCTCAATATAAATCATATATAAGATAAAGAAATTATGGAGGATCATGACAATAGAAGAGGATAAACAATGAGTTCCCTCAACATATTCAAAAGAAAGGAAGGATATTTAGAATCTAAATTAGTCAAGCATAATGTGGAAGAGAATATGTATTCCTCCAAATGGGTTATCCCCCAAGGGGAGAGTGACTTGAACCTAGCTCCTATACCCTATAATAAACCTGGCCACAAAAAAAAAATACTAAGAACTAGTTATGGAGAGGACTAGACATAACATTGTAAAAAACAATGTTGAAAATAAGAATGATAACTACCTAGATACAAATTGTACAAAGGGTATAGAAGTCCCTAGATACAAGTCATAGTAAGGGTAAAAAATATCTATCTAAGGAGACTAAACAAGTTGGAAAGGAAGACAATATTAAAGTAATCGATGGATCCTCAAAGACTAGTATAGATAACTAGTATAATAGAACCAATAATGGTTCCTCAAAATTTAGTTGTTTGTGGATTTTAAAATAAAGACACATATATTTGGCCTATTCATGGCTTAGGAAATTTGACTAACAATAAATTGAGAAACTTTTAAAAGAATAGGGAAGATAACACCACATGCTACCATTGCCTAATACCAAGCATGGACAAAGTATTGGTTATGCCTTGGCCTTAGAAAATGGGTAGTAGAAGGATGCTTAGGACATTAAAAGTGCAAAATATGACAAGAATGAAATCAAATAAAATAGGACAAGAATGATAATTTCATGTTAAATCTAGGTAAAATGATGGAAGGTATTGAATAATGCATGGATAGAATAATGCACGTGTTGGGTTTAGACATGGGGCAACAAGGGAGTTATCTAGGCAAGAACAATAAAAATTGCCTGGTAAGGAAGTAGAATAAGAAAAATAGTATACTAATTGTAGTTCCACTAAACTTATTTTTTAATCATATTCAAGAAATAAATGATACTGATAAAGTATACAAAGTTAATGTTGTAAGTATGAAGAGGAATGAGGATTACCCTAAAAAAGGAAGAAATTCATGGATTACAATGTTTTCAAATGTCAAAAACAACATTGTATTTCCCATAAATTTGACTTGGAAAAGGTTAGGCATTGGCAGGCAAATCCCAACAATGAACTTGATAAGAGCCACTACTCTAAATAAAACTCAAGTTTTTAAACCACCTCCTAGTCCGGCTAGTTGTTGAATATGAAGGAAAAAATTGGAATGAGGGAGATGCCCTTGCAAGGCATCCTAAGTCTATAGATAGTCAAGAGGTCATGAAAAGTGAGATGGTACTTGTAGCAGCAAAAATTTCCTATCTTAGTGATAAGAAGTTTTTAGCAAAAGGAGACTATTTAGAGGATTAGAATAGATTTATCAAAATAAAAAAATAACAAGAGGAAAAAATAGTAGTAAGTATGATATAGAATATTATCCCAAGAGGAAAGAAAAGGTGGACAAAATTCATAGATGTTTTGACAGTTTTAGGAATTATAAAGATTTCCAACCATAATTTTATGATAATATGATTGTTAACTATTCTTCTTGGAATGTCAAGAAGACTTGAATCCCTTGATAAAAATATGTTGTGAGGAGAAATCAATGTTGGTAATCTAAGTTACGTTGTCATTGATGTCAAACTTGTTGGTTCGGAGGTGGTTTAGTCTAGATTTAGTCTTGTTTTGTGAGAACTACTATTAGTGATAGTTGTAGTAAATGTTTAGTGGTATATTTGGTCTAGTATTGAGTGTTAAGATCTTAGTGAAGATATTGTGCTTACATGAATAGTTTTCAGAAGATCAATGTAGCAGAAGTTTCAATATATAGGAAATAGTATTTAACACCCCAATGGAAGAATGTTTTGTTTTAGATTGTGAAGAATAGGGTATGTAGACTTGGATATAATGTTAATGTTCTATGAATGGTTTACTATCAAGTTTGTAGGTTCTCTGGTTTCTCAGATGATGAGATTAGTTCTTGTTGTTCTCTAACAGTGAGAGTGTACACCAAACTAGTCTAGGATTCACTTGGTGGCTTTCACATATGTGAATTCAAGTGTTGTGGTTTGGAGGACATGCTTATATGGTTTGTGCTATGTTCCAATTTGAATCTATAGTATTATAATTTTTTCACATGTGATTTATACTAGTATATGCTTGGTATGGTTAGTTGTGTTGGGTCTCAATGTGCTAGAATGGATTTTCCTATTTGGATTGAATCCTTTTTTGGTCTAGATAGGCATTGGAAGTTGAGTTAAATTTTTTTTCTAGATCTCACCATAATGTGTGGAGATCCACATTGGGTAATTTGTATTGAAATATGCTTTTGGACCGAGTTTTGATATTTATCTAGATGTTTCATTTGGAACCATCTTTGGAAGATGTGCTAGGGTATGTAGCTCATTGGAATCAACTTAGAAGGATGCATGGTGCTAAATTATTGTTCCCTCTTTCTCCTAAAGTGGACTGCATTGTATATTATTGGTTTGGATGTCCTAGTTTATGTAATTTTATATACTCTATTTTGGGTCAACCTTTTTGAGAGTTTTAATGAATATCTTTGTATTTAAGGATGAGTAACTATATGTGTTGAGGTGTATACTATTGTGGGATGTGTTTTAAATGATGTGATGTCAACATGATTGATATATAAAAAAAATTGATGGAAAAGGTGTGAGAAGTTAGTTGAGTAGAGCTTTGATAATGTTCATTAACAAAGATTGAGATCAAATGTATTTTTCATGAAATTCAACACATTTATAGGTTCAAGGTCAAAATTATGATCAATAGATCCTGTGCATTTTTCAGTTTATCTATTTCTAGTGGAAGACAATGTGTCTCTCTTGGCATCTCTATGTATCTTTCCCTAAAGTAGTGAGTTTCAGTTGTGCAAGTCCTTTGTATCTTGCTCTAAGGTTGTGCACCTTAGCTAGCATATCCAAAGCAGTGAGCTCCCTAGTCTATGGCCTAATCATTGTAATCATTTATATCTATATTTTGAGTCTAATTCTCACCATGTTTTTTTCCTTCTTAGGTTTTCCATGTAAAACTAGTGTTCACGAGTTGATTGTGTTTCATGCTCTTCTGATTTCGTTAAAGTAATATGTTAGTTGTGATTTAAGGTTTAATAGATAAAAAATAAAGTTTTGTTAAATATCCAAAGCAATTCACACCCACCCTGCCTTCAGTCATGTTGTGTGTTCAACAAGTGGTACCAGATCTTGGTACCTTCTTGAGAAGCTTAACCACTTAAGGGAGATCTGAAATGGTGAAATATTTGAATTTAAAAGCACCAAAGTTTGAAGGTACAAATCACTATTATTTGAAAGAGAGAATGAGTTTCACTTGGAGTCTCTACCAAAGGGAATATGATAAATTATTAAGACTAGTTATACTACTCCATAGAATGGTCCTCCACAAACTCTAGATGAGATAAAAGATTTTGAGAATAATACAAAGGCTAGGATTTCTATTGTTGTTGCTTAAGTGATGAAGTGTTTAGTAGGGTTGTGGCATTGAAGACTACTAAATAAATTTGGGACAAGTTGAGAAGTGTATATGAAGGTGATTTGAAGTCAAAGCAAACTAAATTAGCAAATTTGAAGTGGAAATTTGAGAACCTATGGGAGTCTGATGATGAGTTCATTGAAGGCCTACTTCAAAGGGTAAATGAAGTTGTAAATTCTATAAAAGGTGTTACTGAAAAAAGAAAAAAAAAAAGATGTTGTGAGAAAAGTGTTGCTAACATGCCTAAACCCTACAAGCCCAAGAGGTTTTCTATTGAGGAGAGTCATAATTTGGATAAGTACACACTAGACAAACTTATTGGTTTACTGTCTACTTTTGAGATAGTTAAAATGGATGATATCAAAAAGGAAATGAGAGAAATAAAATCCAATGTTTCAAAGAAGCCTAAAGATGAACCAGAAGCAAGTGAAGAGATGGATGGGCTTAAAACAAATTTTGTAAGGCTAAAAAGAGGAACCAAAAAGTATAGAGGTAATTTACCTCTGAAATGATTTAATTATGGTAAAATTAGTCATTATTCTTCTAGATGTATGTATAAAGAACATTACAAAATCTCTAATGATGATGAAAGGAATAATAGATACAAAAGTAGTGACAGAAATAAGAAGATAGATGACAGAGATAAAAGTAAAAAGAGGCTTTTGTTAAAAGGAGACACACTTATCTAAAGATGAAGATGGTTATAATTCAAATAAATAATTATTGTTCTTGGTTACAAAGGAGAAGGATAAAGGAAGGTCTAAAAGACCAAGAAACAAGAAGAATAGTGCAAACCTTGTAAAAGGAAAGATTGTTTTGCATGCTAAATTTGAACTAAAGGCTTGAATTATTGAATTCAGATCCTCAAGCTATATGAAAAGTAATAAAGGAAAGTTCATTGACCTTCAAAAGGATGATGGAGGATCGGTTAAATTTGCAGGAGAGGAAATTGCAGATCTATTTGTGAAAAAGGAATCATTACAATTGATGGTAAGCACAAGACTGATGTTGTTGTCTATACCAAAGTTCTAAGATATAATTTGTTGAGTGGAAGTCAAAAGTGAAATAAAGGTTATGGGGTCATATAAAAAGAGTTTAAATGTTGTAGCATCCTAAAATTTCACCCCTTGCAATTTTGACTACATTTGGGGCCCTCACCTTAGCAGTCTCATCTCCATGCTTGATCGGGACCTGTTTGTACCTCCTCCATGAAAAAGATTCATTTTCCACTTTGCACCTTACATAGCCCCTTGTTCCTAGCCCAAATTGGGGTAAGACCAGGGTGCCACGCCCTAGTCCTCACTAATTGGGACCTATTTTTGGCCCCTAATCCCTATCCCAAATTTGATGAGGAAAACAATTTCTCATGTCGGCCTATGTCAGAAAATTAAAATGATTGATGATAGGAAAGTATATAAGGAGGTATTCCCCTCTCATTTGGAAATAAAAACATTCATACAATCATAAGGTGAAAACAGGAGAAGGCAAGGAGACAACATCGAGCATTCAAGCATTCTTCATCAAGCATTCTTCAAGGTTGCATATTATTCATTCATCAATTGTGGAGCACCATTACATTATTCATTTGCAATCATGTATGTGTGATTAGGGTTTCTCATGTTCATGCCATTTCATTCAACATAAGTGATTATATTCAAAAAACAAAGCATCGTCATCATTCATTGCAGATCTAAGGTATACCTTTACATTATTTATTTCAAGCATTTCCAATATTTCATTCAAGGATGATTCCAAACCAGGATTTCACTAAGGCAAACCCCTATTCCCAACATATTTCCCTTTCCTTTTGTGTGCAGTAAACAAATGCGTAGTTGTACCTCAAGAATTAAGCTTTGTTTGCAGAGACAGAAAAACCCTTTTCGACATGCTGAAAGTTTGGAGAACTAAGAGGGTGGACATCCTGGTCCAAACACATTGTCCCTGCAACTTATGGAAGATTTTGCAAACCAGCTCCGAATCATCTCATACTTCTTAGATTTAGGTGCACGATGAAATCCCGAATCTGTAGTTCATTGTTTCTGCATATTTTGTCTTTAATTTTAGCATTCTATTCATTATAACAATTCAGCTTACAAAAGAGAAAGATCCAAATCAACCCAATCCACTTAGTATTTAGTTCTTTTCTTATTTAGGATTGGAGCTAGTGGATTCAACTCCTCTTTTGAATGTAAAGTCCTCCAAGTGAAAATTGACTTAGTACTTTCTCCTTTCTATGTTGCAAATTGCTAACCTCAAATTTTCTAGTTTACCTTTTGGTGAACCCGACTCCTTACACCATTAATTCTAATTTTTGTTTTAAGATATGAGTGTATGCAACTTAAAATTCAAATTTTCATTTACAAGTTTAATATCCTTGCAAATTTTAAAAATTTTGAGGTTAATTTCATTAAAACCCAAATTTTTAATTTCAAAATTGAGCTTGTGAATTGTTTAATTTGGGATATTTATTTCAGATTTGGGTACGTTTCAATTTTAAAATTCAAATTTTCATTCACAAGACAAATTTTACAATTTAAATTTTAAAATTAAGTAGTTAATTCCAAAAACCCTAATTTAAAATTTTAAAAAAATTTGAGCTTGTGGGTTGTTTAAATTTTGAATTTCCCTATTCAAATTTGGTTGCTAATTTCAATTCAAATTCAAAATTACAATCTTAGATGAAATTTCATTTTAAATTCAAAATTTAAAATTAAGTGGTTAATTAAAAAGACCTTCATTTTTAAATTTAAATTAATCTTGTGCATTTCTCAATTTTTTCAAATCTCAATCTTAGATCTATTTTTAAATTTAAATCTTTAAATTAAGTGGTTCTTTATACAAGACCTTAATTTTGAATTTAATTTTCTTGGGACAATTTCAAATTTAAATTTTAAAATTAAGTGGTTAATTAAGATAGCCCTAATTTTTAAGCATTATTTATTTATTTATTGTAGATCTGAGGTATACCTTTACATTATTTATTTCAAGTATTTGGAATATTTCATTCAAGGTTGATTCCAAACCAGGGTTTCACTAAGGCAAACCCCTTTTCCCAACACATTTCCCTTTCCTTTTGTGTGCAATAAACAAATGCGTAGTTGTACCTCTAGAATTAAGCTTTATTTGTAGAGATGAAAAAATTATTTTCAATGTTTGGAAAGTTCGGAGGACTAAGAGGGTGGGCATCCTGGTCCGAACACACGGTCCCTGCAACTTTTGGTATATTTTGCAGAGAACCTCCAAATCATCCCATACTTCTCAGATCCAGGTGCACGATGAAATCCTGAATCTGTAGCTCACTGTTTCCGCATATTTTCTCTTCAATTTCAGCATTATGTTCATTTTAACAATTCAACTTACAAAAGAGAAAGACCCAAATCAACCCAATCCACTCAGTATTCAGTTCTTGTCTCATTTAGGATTGGATCTAGTGGATTCATCCCCTTTTTTAAACGTAAAGTCCTCAAAGTGAAAATTGACTTAGTAATTTCTCCTTTCTATGTTGCAAATTGCTAAGCTCAAATTTTCTACTTTACATTTTGGTGAACCCGACTCCTTAAACCATTAATTCTATTTTTTTGTTTTAAGATCTGAGTATATGCAACTTAAAATTCAAATTTTCATTTACATGTTTAATTTCCTTGCAAATTTTAAAAATTTTGAGGCTAATTTCATTAAAACCCTAATTTTTAATTTCAAAATTAAGCTTGTGAATTGTTTAATTTGTGATATTTATTTTAGATCTGAGTACTTTTTCAATTTCAAAATTCAAATTTCCATTCACAAGACAAATTTCACAATTTAAATTTTAAAATTATGTGGTTAATTCAAAAAACCCTAATTTAAAAAAAAATAAAAAGTTGAGCTTGTGCATTGTTTAAATTTTGAATTTCCCTCTTCAAATTTGGTTGCTAATTTTAATTCAAATTCAAAATTACAATCTTAGATCAAATTTAACTTTTAAATTCAAAATTTAAAATTAAGTGGTTAATTAAAAGACCCCAATTTGTAAATTTAAATTAATCTTGTGCATTTCCCAATTTTTCCAAATCTCAATCCTAGATCTAATTTTAAAGTTAAATTTTAAAATTAAGTGGTTCTTTCTACAAGACCCCAATTTTGAATTTAATTTAAGACCCCAATTTTGAATTTAATTTTCTTGGGACAATTTCAAATTTAAATTTTAAAATTAAGTGGTTAATTAAGAGAGCCCTAATTTTTAAGTATTATTTATTTATTTATTGTAGATCCGAGGTATACCTTTAAATTATTTATTTCAAGCATTTGCAATATTTCATTCAAGTTTGATTCCAAACCAAGGTTTCACTAAGGCAAACCCCTATTCCCAACACATTTCCCTTTTCTTTTGTGTGCAGTAAACAAATGCGTAGTTGTACCTCAGTAATTAAGCTTTATTTGTAGAGACGGAAAAACCCTTTTCGACATGCGGAAATTTCAGAGGACTAAGAGAGTGGGCGTCCTGGTCCGAACACATGGTCCCTTCAACTTTTGGCAGATTTTGTAGACCAGCTCTGAATCATCCCATACTTTTTATATCCATGTGCACGATGAAATCCCGAATATGTAGCTCACTATTTCCGCATATTTTGTCTTCAATTTCAGCATTTTATTCATTTTAATAATTCAACTTACAAAAGAAAAAGACCCAAATCAACCCAATCCACTCAATATTCAATTCTTGTCTCATTCAGGATTGGATCTAGTGGATCTCCTCTTTTGATTGTAAAGTCCTCCAAGGAAAAATTGACTTAGTAATTTCTCCTTTCTATGTTGCAAATTGCTAACGTCAAATTTTTCTACTTTACATTTTGGTGAACTCGACTCCTTACACTATTAATTCTAATTTTTGTTTTAGGATCTGAGTGTATGCAGCTTAAAATTCAAATTTTCATTTACAAGTTTAATTTGTTTGCAAATTTTAAAAATTTTGAGGTTAATTTCATTAAAACCCTAATTTTTAGTTTCAAAACTGAACTTGTGAATTGTTTAATTTGGGATATTTATTTCAGATCTAGGTACTTTTTCTATTTTAAAATTCAAATTTTCATTTACAAGACAAATTTCACAATATAAATTTTAAAATTAAGTGGTTAATTGCAAAAACCCTAATTTAAAAAAATAAATAAAAAAATGAGCTTGTGGGTTGTTTAAATTTTGAATTTCCCTCTTTAAATCTGGTTGCTAATTTCAATTCAAATTCAAAATTACAATCTTAGATCAAATTTCATTTTCAAATTCAAAATTTAAAATTAAGTGGTTAATTAAAAAGACCCTAATTTTTAAATTTAAATTAATCTTGTGCATTTCCCAATTTTTCCAAATCTCAATCTTAGATCTAATTTTAAATTTAAATTTTAAAATTAAGTGCTTCTTTCTACAAGACTCTAATTTTGAATTTTATTTTCTTGGGACAATTTCAAACTTAAATTTTAAAATTAAGTGGTTAGTTAAGAGAGCCCTAATTCTGAAATTTAAATTAATTCTTAAATTTCACCATTACAATTTCCAATTTAAATTTTAAAATTAAGTGGTTGATCAAACAAACCCTAATTTTATAATTTAAATTTCAATCAATTCTTTCAATTCAAAATTTTAACATTTCAAATTTTAAATTTTAAAATTAAGAGGGTATCTTCACAAGGCCCTAATTTTGAAATTCAATCTCTTTTGGATAGTTTTAATTTTAAATTAAGAGGTTATTTTTACATAATCCGAATTTCAAATTTCAATTTCCTATGAGGTTGAATTATTGCTCTTTATTCTTTCAATCAATTTGTTCATTTAAAAGAGTAATCATTTTTCCTAGACTATTGCATTATTCAATTATTTTTCAAATTTTATAATTTCAAATTCAAACTTCAATTTTCCAATTCAAATTCCATTCAATTTTCCATGCATGTATGGGGTGAACATTATTATGGTTAAATGACATATGATTGTTTGATCATAAGTGAATATGGAATTCTTATTTTATTTTGCTAATTCAATTTTGAGTTACAATAAAGATGTTCATGATGTTCCCTTTCATGCATATGATGATAATTTAGTTCCTCCTTTCATTCATATCTATGATTTATACTCTCCCAAAATTGATCTCATTAATGAGGTCACATTGGTGCAAAAAGAGAATATGGAAATTTCTTTAAAAGATCTCCCTCCTAAAGATGAATCTTTGGAGAATTGTGTTCCTTCTCCTAAAAAGTACTTCCTTCATAAGGATTATTTGGTGCCAGAGGATGATATTATGGCTACTTATCCTAGTGATACTATACCTTAGTTTCATGATCTCCCCCTTAGACCATAGGGGATTCACTTAGTAAACTTGGGTTATAGCATGTGTGTTGATGGCATACTAATGATTCCCCCTATTTTCAAAAAATATTGCCCTAAACTCCTTTTTTGTCATTCCCTCCCAATACACAACCCTAATTAAAAGCTCCCTATTTTCACCAAATATTGTAGTTTTTCATAGCCGGAATTAAAAATCCCCTATTTACATCAATAGGAAATATATTGCACCCTCATTTTTAGGATATTAAATCCCCCAATATGAATGCACATGATATAATATTGCCTAGGTAGTGAACCCCCTATGCCCTAGACATGAAGTGTTAATTACATATGATAATCCCTTTCCTAATATTTATCTTAATCACAAAGATGCCTTGGAGAAAGAAGATGAAATTATTACGACTTTTCTTGATGCTCTCCATTCTCAAGATATATCCTTAGATGAAAAAGAACCTAGTCAAGTCAATACCATTCATGCTTCTAGTTATGAGAAGCCTAGACCTAAAAAACCTCCTAATATCCTACAAGCTTCAAAATACATATGTGAAAGAAGTAATATGGAAAGGAAACTAGAGAAAAAATATGGTTTTGAACTACATCACTCATTTAATGTTGCTGTCAAAAAGAAATATCCCAATATTCATTTTACCTCTCTTCCTTAACCCCCTCATTCTACGAAACATGTTGATAGGGAACCTAATCTTGTGGAAAATCTTCATGATATATTAGCTAAGATTTCCCTTTGGGATTTAATTCAAACTTCACCTTCATATCATAAGTTGATCAAGGAAGCCTTACAAAGGGTGGTTCCTCATCCTTCTTCTATACCAAATGATATTACATTCTCACAAGATGAATTGCCTTCTATAGAGGTTAAAACTAGAGATGATCCCCTTATGATTACTTCTTGCATTTATGAACAAAAGTTAAGAGGTATTTTAACTGATAATGGGTCAGCTCTTAATATTTATTGTGTTGACTTATTAGATAAGATAAATTGGGATTATTCTTCTATTCAACCCGATCATCTTTGTGTGTGTGGCTTTGATAATGTTCCTAGAGAGTCACATGGTATAGTCATACTACCTATTAAAGTAGGACCTGTGACTTTGCCTACTCCTATTCTTGTCATGCCAATCATCTTAATTATACCCTTCTTCTAGGTACACCATGGATTCATGCTATGAAAGCAGTCCCTTCGACCCTTCATCACACAATAAAATTCATATATAACAATGAACTTCACACAATAAAGGCTGATTCTAATCCTTATAATTTCACTTATGATGAAGTGGGATATATTTCCCCCTTTATTACTATGATTCCTTCAGAAACATGATCTCCTATCAATGATGCTTCTCTAAAAAGGAATTGGGGTACAAGAGACTTTATACCCTCCTCCAATGGGTATAAGATCCCTCAATCTAATATTGAAGCCTTCGCGAAGCCTTTTTTGTCTTTTATCCAAGCTTCTAAACCGATTCCCACTTCTCCTTCTAACACTTGTCTTGATAATGCTAGGAGCAAATACAATGGAAAATTTCTAGGATGTGTGCAACAAAGTCTTGAAAGTCATGAGAAATCACACTCTTGTAATGAAAATCTAGGTTTCCAACCTCTTCCTTTGTCAACATCCTTTCCTCCATTGTGTAGTAAATCCACACCTTCTTCCAATAGTGTATTACAACAAGAAAATATTTTGTCCGATCTTCTCCATGCCAATTTAATATCTCTTCTTTGGCTAGAAAGAAGAAGAAAATGTAGACAACATATTGAAAATTATTCTTTTTGCAAGTATCATCAAATTCATGGCCATTCTACTAATGAGTGTCATGATTTGAAAACAAAAATACAACATTATATTGATACAAGTATCATAAAAATAACATCTGACAATGAATGGCATATTTCTCATAATCATTTCAAATAACATTCAAGATACTACTATGTTGCTCCTCATTATGTGACATTGTTAGCCTACCTATTGGGGGCTCATTGTCATTCATGGTGGTACAATTTTAAGTGCAATCATAATTAGTGAGAAATATAATAGTACGTTTATTCTTGTCTCTATTCTTGGGGGGAAAGAATATTATCTTTCCTCTTTCCATGGTTTCACTATTTCGTTTATAGATTGCATTGATCATAATGTGATGTCCTTTCTTGCATAGAATTATCCTTCATACGAGTACATCTATGTCCCTTGTTAGGACCTATTCTTTATTTGAAATGGTATTTATCTTATGAATAATATCTCTTTGGAAGTTGTGTAATTCTTCTCATTTTCCTTACACTTGGAGGGCAATGATTTCTCTTTATCTCTCTTACCATCTCTAGGGATCTACTTTTCCTTTGTTGAGTAATGTTTTCTTATGGTTTGATGTTTTTCCTTGTGTGAATTTGTTATTTTCTCAAGCATTCTCTCTCATAAAAGGGGTGTATTTCCTTGGCTACAACCTCTTTTTCACTTGGTAATGTACATCTATCATAAAATTTCCTCACATTGAATCAAAAGTGTATCATCCTTCATCAAGAATCTCTTTCACCTAGCAATAGGGGAAAGGTTTGAATTCTTGTTCTCCTTCCTTTATTTTGGTAGAATATGTTATGTTTGTTCAAGATAGATCCTCTTGGAGGTAGATATCTTTTGAGAAAAGATCTCTTATCCTCCAAGGATCTCCTTTACACTTGTTTCAAGATATCTCTTTTTCAACTATCTTATCCTTGCTTGCAAAGTATTCCATCTCTAGCTTGGATTTATGACATTGTTGCCTAAAGGATATCTCATTTGTGTTGAAGGTTAGGTATCCTTGTTTCTATCTTCCTTAAGATATCAAGATAAAATTATGTTGGAATCTTAAGGGGGGACCCATATCACTCCCTTTGTATCATATTGTACTATAACTCATGCATATCATTTTTGCATGTCTTAAATAGGGCGTTCATTCTTGAAACCAAAGTAAAAAATCTTAGAGAGAGATGCTTCACACTTGAAACTAGATGCATCATTTGATATATGTCTTAGACGAGGTTACACATCACTGAAATCAAAGCAAAGACTCTTAAATAGGATGGGCTTGAAACCAGACATGTATCTATCATTCGCCACTTGGCATTTGCATTTACATTACATGTCTTAAACAGGTTGTAGCACACACAAAAATAAAGAAAATACTCTTACACAGGGTTTTATACACTTGAAACTAGACATCAGTTGCACACACAAACGAGGATGGGTGGAACTAGCTAAAAATAGCTAGACTGTTCTTACTCTCCTCCCCACAAGCATCACCTAGATAAAAACATCTAGGGGCAAGTTGTCCATGTCCTTTCCCACCATGCATCACCTAGATAAAAACATCTAGGAGCGAGTAGTCCATGCCCTCTCTCATCATTCTTCTCATGGATCACCTTGATAAACACATCTAGCATGTATTCATACTCTCTCTTCTTCCTCTCATGAACTCATAGTTTTGCTATTGATAGTTCATGGATGATGCTTACTTTTCTCTTTTATGTGATCTCTTGTGTTCATGAGATGGCATTTTTGAAGAATGATATTAGTTGTTGAGAAATTTTGATATCGAGGGCTCTTCGGCTACTTGATTTGAGGTCTTATTTTTTTAGCTTTTGATATGTGTCTTTTTGTGTGCCCTTGCATATGTTTGAGTGATTTATGATCCTAAGATAGGGGGATTGATTCCTTGAGATTAGGGATATCTTATACTCCTTGTGATCTCGCTCTACATTCCTCATCTTCTTCATCTCTCTCTTTCTTCTACATTATAGTGAGTATTTGCGTAAGCTCATACTCCCACTAAAGTGGGGGCTAAATGTAGCATCCTAAAATTGCACCCCTTGCAATTTTGATGACATTTGGGGCCCTCACCTTAGCAGTTTCATCTCCATGCTTGATCGGGACCTGTTTGTGCCTCCCCCATGCAACCAAGCTTCAATTTTGCACTCTACACCTTTCATAGCCCCTTGTTCCTAGCCCAAATTGGGGTAGGACTAGGGCGCCATGCCTTGGTCCTCCCTAATTGGGACCTATTTTGGCCCCTAGGCCCTATCCCAAATTTGAGCAGGAAAATAATATCTTAGGGTAAGTGCACCAAGATAGTGAACAAAAAGGGGGTTATAAGTGGCCACTTTTTTTTTCAAAACGGGTAAACTTGAACTACAAAGATATATTTGAAAGTCATGCACTAAAAACTAGGAGTTGAGAAAACAATAAGAATTTTAGTTCTGTGAATCTAGTTTCTAAACTACTAAAGTTTTTTAAAATTGGATAAGATTAAGAGGGTCAAACCTCTCACGCACGAAAAAATGTTCCTAATTTTTTAAGAAAAATATAACATAGCTGTTTTCGTGCATTGTACAAAATATATAGTTAGATTTAGTATTTCACAAAACCCTTTGGTAGGATGATAGGTAAGAGTGAAATCTAGAAGTTGTGTATTTTTTTGTAATTTTCTATTGAGTTTTTTTTTTTATGATTTTTTGAAGTGACCTCATCCTGAACATTTGGTACCTATTCGTGCGCTGGGCATAACTTGCATCAAAATAATTGAAAATGCAAACTTCTTTTTTTTAAAGTGTATAGAATCTAGTGTACAACAATAATATGTAATTTATTTTGAATTTGGCCAAGTATATCAAAAGTTATTAAAAAAATGGTAGCCATATGTTTGTGAGGACTATCAAGGCATTGGTAAAGAAAATTAAAGAACTTATTATGCTAATGTTGTCCAAAAATAGAAAGTCATAAAACTAAGAAGATGTGTGATATTATAGTGGTAATTTTAGAGATACCCACTTGATCAGTTGTAAACTTGATGATGACGAAGTCGAGAAATCATGTTGGAAGATGAAAAAATGTGTAAAGGGACAAAAAAGGGGGGGAAATGGGCTTGCAAGCCTTAGGGTCATTTTCCAACTCTCTTACCAAGCCAAAACCCACACGGGTGTTGAAAAACAAAAAATTACTATTCATAGTTCTACATAACTTGCATAGATTTAAAAAACAAAAAGTAATATTCACACTTCTACATAACCATATGTAGAACTAAAACCATTGTTTTGTGTTTCATGAAACCCGTAGGGGTTATGAAGATATAATAATGTATGCTTGTAAACTTAGCATTTACTACATATATGTATAGACATACATATATTTTATGTGTTTATGTATGTATATATGCAAATCTATAGTTATATATACATATATTTGCAAATCTATGTTTGTATACATGCATGTCTCTCTTCTTTTCCTCTCTTTCTCTTGTCTTCCTTCCCCATCACCATCTTTGTCTATTTTGAGCCCTAATTATCCTCCTTGAGTTCTATCTCATCTCTCTCCCCCTCACACTTCTCTCTCTGCTGAGTCTCTCACCCTTTTCTCCTTCTCGTTCTCTCTCTACCTCATATGTCTCTCTTTGCTGAGTGTATCTAAACTTCAAAAGGATTCTATATACTCAAAATAACATAGTTTTTATTCATTATTTCCAAAAGTTGATACAATGCATGAGACAAGAGAAATGCTTCTAATTCTGGAAAATGTTTTCTAACCTCAAGAAGAGGTGGAGGTCTTTATTTATAATAAAGTTATAACAAAATTTAAACTACTTAGATCATGCCCATGAAATTAGGCAAAAACAATTATTATAGCAAGAAGAAGAAGTTAATCCACAGAGAACGTGGAACTTTACTAAACTACAACCAAGAATATAGAATGGTGGTGGTTACTAGATTGGTGCTTGTTGGAGACAACCATAAATGAGTCTAGTATCGCCTCCCTATTCCTTTGTTAATTCACTCGAACACAATCTTCTCCATTGTTTTAAATGTTCAACCACCCTGAAATATCTCCAACTGTTTGCATGGTGCGATTCTTCATTTGGCCTAACACAACTGCTTCTACACCATCTTATTTACTCCTGCATTAAAGGTTAGAACATACAAGCATGTCTATATATCTATTTCCATTAATCACAAAATTTATATATCCACGCATGATATTATCATAATAATCCGTATAGCTTGAGGAATAATAAGTCAAAACAATACAGGGTTCAGCAGGTTTGGCTATCATTCAGAATGCACATAATCAAAACTTTGATACATCAAAGGACCTAAACATTGTCCCAAGATGCAACTTAAAACATAGGAAAAACTTATCAGCCATAGAAAAAAAGAGTTATTATTTTAGCTCATCATCTCTCTCTCTCTCTCTCTCTCTCTCTCTCTCTCTCTCTCTCTCTCTCACTCTCTCCTTTTTCTAATCTCCCTCTCCCTCTCCCTCTCCCTCCATCCCCCTCTCCTTATCCTATTCTCTCTCTCTCTCTCTCTCTCTCTCTCTCTCTCTCTCTCTCTCTCTCTCTCTCTCTCTCTCTCTCTCTCTCTCTCTTGCTTTCCCTATCTCTCTCCCTCTCTTCCTAACCCTTTCTCTCTCTATCCCTCCCCCTCTCATTATCTTATCCTACTCTCTCTCTCTCTCTCTCTCTCTCTCTCTCTCTCTCTCTCTCTCTCTCTTCTCTTTCTTTCCCTATCTCTCTCCCTCTCTTTTGATCCCCTTCTCTCTTTATCTCTAACTCTCTCTCCATCCCCCTCTCCTTATCCTATTCTATCCCTCTTCCTCTCCCTCTCTTAATCCTACTCTCACCCTCTCTCCCTTCTCCTTCTTTCCCTCTCTCTCTCCCTCTATCTCTCTCCCCACTTCCTATTTGGTTCCTAGTTCTATATAACCCATATGGGTTATGCAGAACTAAGGCCAAAACTTCTAGTTTTGTAGAACTTGTGGGTTTCTGAAAAATATAATGTTCCTCAAAATTCATACAGGTTTTGAGGAACATTTTCTTTTTTTAATTTTTTTTGGCTAGGCTTGGAGTTACCAAGCCTAGCACAATTTTTAATTTTCAGAACATGCATGGGTTATGAATTTTTTTTGTTTTTTTTGTATGTGGCCACTTTTCTATTCACCATCTTGGTGCACTTACCCATAATGTCGGCCTATGTTAGAAAATTAAAATGTTTGATGATAGGCAAGTATATAACGAGGTCTTCCCCTCTCATTTGGACATACAGACATTCATACAATCATAAGACGAAAATAGGAGAAGGCAAGGAGACTACATCAAGCATTCAAGCATTCTTCAAGGTTGCATATTCTTTATTCATCAATTTTCAATCATCATTACATCATTCTTTTGCAAGCATATATGTGTGATTAGGGTTTTGTCATGTTCATGCCATTTCATACAACATGTGTGATTACATTCAAGAAGAATAATTCATTGCAGATCTAAGGTATACCTTTACATTATTTATTTCAATCATTTGTAATATTTTATTCAAGGTTGATTCCAAACTGGGGTTTGACTAAGGCAAACCCCTATTCCCAACACATTTCCCTTTCTTTCTATGTGCACAAAAGAGATGTGTAGTTGTACCTCTGAAATTAAGCTTTATTTGCAGAGATGGAAAAACACTTTTCAACGCACGAAAAAGTTTGGAGGATCAAGAGGGTGGGCATCCTAGTCCAAACACACGGTCCCTGCAACTTTTGGCAAATTTCATAGAGCATCTTTGAATCATCCCATACTTCTCATATCCAGGTGCACGATGAAATCCCAAATCTGTGGCTCACTGTTTCTACATATTTTGTCTTCAATTTCAGCATTCTATTCATTTTAATAATTCAACTTACAAAAGAGAAAGACCCAAATCAACCCAATCCACTCAGTATTCAATTCTTGTCTCATTTAGGATTGGATCTAGTGGATTCATCTCCTCTTTTGAATGCAAAGTCCTCCAACTGAAAATTGACTTAGTAATTTCTCCTTTCTATGTTGCAAATTGCTAAGCTCAAATTTTCCACTTTATGAATGTGAAATCAGAAAAGGGGGTATTGGGACGTTAGTTGCAAAACATATGAGAACCAATGGAAATGTCTACTATGTGACAGATAATAGTGGAAGCAACTATTTGCTAGTGCAAGTTTGTGGAGAATGGAATCAAACTAAGACTGCACTTGAACCTGAGAATGAGATTATTCTTGTTGCTACAGAAGAAAATAAATCTCCATAAGTTAAAAGTTATATAAAGAAGGTTAAAAAAGGATTTGAATCAGATAGAGGAAAATTAGACACTATAAAACATACCTCAAGTGGTAAACAAGAGTGAGACAGAAACCAAGAGGAAATTCATGACCAGGTTAACTAAAGATGGTAAAGTAAAAGAAAAAATAAAAAAAGAATTAAATCAAGTTGAACTTACTATGGACCAAAACAAAAGGAATTTTGGGAAGTCTTTTTCTCTTCCTACTCAAACCAGGTACTCATCATCTTTCAAAGGTAATTTTTTTGGATGCAATAAATGTAGACATAAAATAAGTGAGTGCAGATGTTAGAAGGGATCACATTCATTCAATAAACAATTTTGTGCTTGTAATAAACTTGGTCAACAAGGTAATGTTTGTAGAAGTATAATAATATGGAATGAAAATATAAATGCAAGATATGGTAGGATTGTTCAATCTTTCAATGGATATTGCTATACTTGCAGTATGTATGGGCACAAGGCCATTGAGTGTAGGTCTAATGAAAGATTCAGAAGGATTGGTGATGGTAGAATGAAATGGAAGTGGATTGCAAAAAGGTTTAGTATTCTATATTTGTAACAAGATTGAGCATATTGCTAAGCATTTCAAAGAAAGGAATGATAAGTCTTTTAGCATCCTAAATTGTACTCCCTTACAATTTTTTCCTCGTTTGGGCCCTCACCTTGGCACTCTTGTCCT